>NW_027274344.1:97500-109353 GCF_030028105.1 Mobula birostris | reverse complement strand
CGGCTGGGTCATCTCGGGGAGGGTGTTTAATGATGAAAGACCCGAAACACCCCATGATCCGAGGATGCATTACTGATGATGTGTCCCAGTGCACACCCGGTCCATTGAACCAAGTGGTGTCGGACCACGATAATGAAAGGCATGGGCCAGATTCACCTGGCTTCACCACACGAGCCTATGCGCCACAGCACCTCATACCTCACCACTCTAAATTCTGCAGCCTTACCTATCCCAGTCACATATACATCCACCAGCCCAACACTCAAACCTAATCCTAAAGTCCAAGGGGGCACACACCCCCACAAACCCTCGGCACATCCCAGAGATCATGCCACACCCCCACAAACCCTAGGCACACCCCGACTAACCCTGGCCACTCCCCCACAAACCCGATTACCTTTGTCAGGAGGGGCAAGATCCAAGAAAGGCAAGTGTTGGACCTGGTTAATGAAGGCGTGGGCCAGATCAAAGTGGCAGGGTTGCGTGAAATTGAATCTCAAGTGAGGAGATCAAAAAGCACAAGAGGGCTGATTTGCCCACTGCCCGCATACTCTCAACCTAACCCTAACCCTAACCCTAACCCTAACCCTAACCCTAACCCTAACCCTAACCCTAACCCTAACCCTAACCCTAACCCTAACCCTAACCCTAACCCCTAACCCTAACCCTAACCCTAACCCTAACCCTAACCCTAACCCAAGGGGGCACACACCCCCACAAACCCTCGGCACATCCCAGAGATCATTCCACACCCCCACAAACCCTAGGCACACCCCGACTAACCCTGGCCACTCCCCCACAAACCCGATTACCTTTGTCAGGATGGGGCAAGATCCAAGAAAGGCAAGTGTTGGACCTGGTTAATGAAGGCGTGGGCCAGATCAAAGTGGCAGGGTTGCGTGAAATTGAATCTCAAGTGAGGAGATCAAAAAGCACAAGAGGGCTGATTTGCCCACTGCCCGCATACTCTCAACCTAACCCTCAAACCTAATCCTAAAGTCCAAGGGGGCACACACCCCCACAAACCCTCGGCACATCCCAGAGATCATGCCACACCCCCACAAACCCTAGGCACACCCCGACTAACCCTGGCCACTCCCCCACAAACCCGATTACCTTTGCCAGGAGGGGCAAGATCCAAGAAAGGCAAGTGTTGGACCTGGTTAATGAAGGCGTGGGCCAGATCAAAGTGGCAGGGTCACGTGAAATTGAATCTCAAGTGAGGAGATCAAAAAGCACAAGAGGGCTGATTTGCCCACTGCCCGCATACTCTCAACCTAACCTAACAGTGACACGCTCTTCATTCTCCCGGTCGACAAAATGCCAGGAATAAAGCCCAGATGCCCAAACGGCGAGAGAGAACCAGAAAGTTAAACCCAAGCTGGGTCCACAGAAAACCAGTCACCACTAAACTCAGGTGCAGAGACACCGAATGCCCAGTAAACACTGTCAATTTAACCCATGCAATCCCAGGCATACAGATACCAGGTAATGATGTTTAAAAACAACATTACCATCATAGTTACATGTCTCTCATTATCCTGGTCCATGGGAAAACACAAGCCGAGCTTGATCAACTCCGGCTGGGTCATCTCGGGGAGGGTGTTTAATGATGAAAGACCCGAAACACCCCATGATCCGAGGATGCATTACTGATGATGTGTCCCAGTGCACACCCGGTCCATTGAACCAAGTGGTGTCGGACCACGATAATGAAAGGCATGGGCCAGATTCACCTGGCTTCACCACACGAGCCTATGCGCCACAGCACCTCATACCTCACCACTCTAAATTCTGCAGCCTTACCTATCCCAGTCACATATACATCCACCAGCCCAACACTCAAACCTAATCCTAAAGTCCAAGGGGGCACACACCCCCACAAACCCTCGGCACATCCCAGAGATCATGCCACACCCCCACAAACCCTAGGCACACCCCGACTAACCCTGGCCACTCCCCCACAAACCCGATTACCTTTGTCAGGAGGGGCAAGATCCAAGAAAGGCAAGTGTTGGACCTGGTTAATGAAGGCGTGGGCCAGATCAAAGTGGCAGGGTTGCGTGAAATTGAATCTCAAGTGAGGAGATCAAAAAGCACAAGAGGGCTGATTTGCCCACTGCCCGCATACTCTCAACCTAACCCTAACCCTAACCCTAACCCTAACCCTAACCCTAACCCTAACCCTAACCCTAACCCTAACCCTAACCCTAACCCTAACCCTAACCCTAACCCCTAACCCTAACCCTAACCCTAACCCTAACCCTAACCCTAACCCAAGGGGGCACACACCCCCACAAACCCTCGGCACATCCCAGAGATCATTCCACACCCCCACAAACCCTAGGCACACCCCGACTAACCCTGGCCACTCCCCCACAAACCCGATTACCTTTGTCAGGATGGGGCAAGATCCAAGAAAGGCAAGTGTTGGACCTGGTTAATGAAGGCGTGGGCCAGATCAAAGTGGCAGGGTTGCGTGAAATTGAATCTCAAGTGAGGAGATCAAAAAGCACAAGAGGGCTGATTTGCCCACTGCCCGCATACTCTCAACCTAACCCTCAAACCTAATCCTAAAGTCCAAGGGGGCACACACCCCCACAAACCCTCGGCACATCCCAGAGATCATGCCACACCCCCACAAACCCTAGGCACACCCCGACTAACCCTGGCCACTCCCCCACAAACCCGATTACCTTTGCCAGGAGGGGCAAGATCCAAGAAAGGCAAGTGTTGGACCTGGTTAATGAAGGCGTGGGCCAGATCAAAGTGGCAGGGTCACGTGAAATTGAATCTCAAGTGAGGAGATCAAAAAGCACAAGAGGGCTGATTTGCCCACTGCCCGCATACTCTCAACCTAACCTAACAGTGACACGCTCTTCATTCTCCCGGTCGACAAAATGCCAGGAATAAAGCCCAGATGCCCAAACGGCGAGAGAGAACCAGAAAGTTAAACCCAAGCTGGGTCCACAGAAAACCAGTCACCACTAAACTCAGGTGCAGAGACACCGAATGCCCAGTAAACACTGTCAATTTAACCCATGCAATCCCAGGCATACAGATACCAGGTAATGATGTTTAAAAACAACATTACCATCATAGTTACATGTCTCTCATTATCCTGGTCCATGGGAAAACACAAGCCGAGCTTGATCAACTCCGGCTGGGTCATCTCGGGGAGGGTGTTTAATGATGAAAGACCCGAAACACCCCATGATCCGAGGATGCATTACTGATGATGTGTCCCAGTGCACACCCGGTCCATTGAACCAAGTGGTGTCGGACCACGATAATGAAAGGCATGGGCCAGATTCACCTGGCTTCACCACACGAGCCTATGCGCCACAGCACCTCATACCTCACCACTCTAAATTCTGCAGCCTTACCTATCCCAGTCACATATACATCCACCAGCCCAACACTCAAACCTAATCCTAAAGTCCAAGGGGGCACACACCCCCACAAACCCTCGGCACATCCCAGAGATCATGCCACACCCCCACAAACCCTAGGCACACCCCGACTAACCCTGGCCACTCCCCCACAAACCCGATTACCTTTGTCAGGAGGGGCAAGATCCAAGAAAGGCAAGTGTTGGACCTGGTTAATGAAGGCGTGGGCCAGATCAAAGTGGCAGGGTTGCGTGAAATTGAATCTCAAGTGAGGAGATCAAAAAGCACAAGAGGGCTGATTTGCCCACTGCCCGCATACTCTCAACCTAACCCTAACCCTAACCCTAACCCTAACCCTAACCCTAACCCTAACCCTAACCCTAACCCTAACCCTAACCCTAACCCTAACCCTAACCCTAACCCCTAACCCTAACCCTAACCCTAACCCTAACCCTAACCCTAACCCAAGGGGGCACACACCCCCACAAACCCTCGGCACATCCCAGAGATCATTCCACACCCCCACAAACCCTAGGCACACCCCGACTAACCCTGGCCACTCCCCCACAAACCCGATTACCTTTGTCAGGATGGGGCAAGATCCAAGAAAGGCAAGTGTTGGACCTGGTTAATGAAGGCGTGGGCCAGATCAAAGTGGCAGGGTTGCGTGAAATTGAATCTCAAGTGAGGAGATCAAAAAGCACAAGAGGGCTGATTTGCCCACTGCCCGCATACTCTCAACCTAACCCTCAAACCTAATCCTAAAGTCCAAGGGGGCACACACCCCCACAAACCCTCGGCACATCCCAGAGATCATGCCACACCCCCACAAACCCTAGGCACACCCCGACTAACCCTGGCCACTCCCCCACAAACCCGATTACCTTTGCCAGGAGGGGCAAGATCCAAGAAAGGCAAGTGTTGGACCTGGTTAATGAAGGCGTGGGCCAGATCAAAGTGGCAGGGTCACGTGAAATTGAATCTCAAGTGAGGAGATCAAAAAGCACAAGAGGGCTGATTTGCCCACTGCCCGCATACTCTCAACCTAACCTAACAGTGACACGCTCTTCATTCTCCCGGTCGACAAAATGCCAGGAATAAAGCCCAGATGCCCAAACGGCGAGAGAGAACCAGAAAGTTAAACCCAAGCTGGGTCCACAGAAAACCAGTCACCACTAAACTCAGGTGCAGAGACACCGAATGCCCAGTAAACACTGTCAATTTAACCCATGCAATCCCAGGCATACAGATACCAGGTAATGATGTTTAAAAACAACATTACCATCATAGTTACATGTCTCTCATTATCCTGGTCCATGGGAAAACACAAGCCGAGCTTGATCAACTCCGGCTGGGTCATCTCGGGGAGGGTGTTTAATGATGAAAGACCCGAAACACCCCATGATCCGAGGATGCATTACTGATGATGTGTCCCAGTGCACACCCGGTCCATTGAACCAAGTGGTGTCGGACCACGATAATGAAAGGCATGGGCCAGATTCACCTGGCTTCACCACACGAGCCTATGCGCCACAGCACCTCATACCTCACCACTCTAAATTCTGCAGCCTTACCTATCCCAGTCACATATACATCCACCAGCCCAACACTCAAACCTAATCCTAAAGTCCAAGGGGGCACACACCCCCACAAACCCTCGGCACATCCCAGAGATCATGCCACACCCCCACAAACCCTAGGCACACCCCGACTAACCCTGGCCACTCCCCCACAAACCCGATTACCTTTGTCAGGAGGGGCAAGATCCAAGAAAGGCAAGTGTTGGACCTGGTTAATGAAGGCGTGGGCCAGATCAAAGTGGCAGGGTTGCGTGAAATTGAATCTCAAGTGAGGAGATCAAAAAGCACAAGAGGGCTGATTTGCCCACTGCCCGCATACTCTCAACCTAACCCTAACCCTAACCCTAACCCTAACCCTAACCCTAACCCTAACCCTAACCCTAACCCTAACCCTAACCCTAACCCTAACCCTAACCCTAACCCCTAACCCTAACCCTAACCCTAACCCTAACCCTAACCCTAACCCAAGGGGGCACACACCCCCACAAACCCTCGGCACATCCCAGAGATCATTCCACACCCCCACAAACCCTAGGCACACCCCGACTAACCCTGGCCACTCCCCCACAAACCCGATTACCTTTGTCAGGATGGGGCAAGATCCAAGAAAGGCAAGTGTTGGACCTGGTTAATGAAGGCGTGGGCCAGATCAAAGTGGCAGGGTTGCGTGAAATTGAATCTCAAGTGAGGAGATCAAAAAGCACAAGAGGGCTGATTTGCCCACTGCCCGCATACTCTCAACCTAACCCTCAAACCTAATCCTAAAGTCCAAGGGGGCACACACCCCCACAAACCCTCGGCACATCCCAGAGATCATGCCACACCCCCACAAACCCTAGGCACACCCCGACTAACCCTGGCCACTCCCCCACAAACCCGATTACCTTTGCCAGGAGGGGCAAGATCCAAGAAAGGCAAGTGTTGGACCTGGTTAATGAAGGCGTGGGCCAGATCAAAGTGGCAGGGTCACGTGAAATTGAATCTCAAGTGAGGAGATCAAAAAGCACAAGAGGGCTGATTTGCCCACTGCCCGCATACTCTCAACCTAACCTAACAGTGACACGCTCTTCATTCTCCCGGTCGACAAAATGCCAGGAATAAAGCCCAGATGCCCAAACGGCGAGAGAGAACCAGAAAGTTAAACCCAAGCTGGGTCCACAGAAAACCAGTCACCACTAAACTCAGGTGCAGAGACACCGAATGCCCAGTAAACACTGTCAATTTAACCCATGCAATCCCAGGCATACAGATACCAGGTAATGATGTTTAAAAACAACATTACCATCATAGTTACATGTCTCTCATTATCCTGGTCCATGGGAAAACACAAGCCGAGCTTGATCAACTCCGGCTGGGTCATCTCGGGGAGGGTGTTTAATGATGAAAGACCCGAAACACCCCATGATCCGAGGATGCATTACTGATGATGTGTCCCAGTGCACACCCGGTCCATTGAACCAAGTGGTGTCGGACCACGATAATGAAAGGCATGGGCCAGATTCACCTGGCTTCACCACACGAGCCTATGCGCCACAGCACCTCATACCTCACCACTCTAAATTCTGCAGCCTTACCTATCCCAGTCACATATACATCCACCAGCCCAACACTCAAACCTAATCCTAAAGTCCAAGGGGGCACACACCCCCACAAACCCTCGGCACATCCCAGAGATCATGCCACACCCCCACAAACCCTAGGCACACCCCGACTAACCCTGGCCACTCCCCCACAAACCCGATTACCTTTGTCAGGAGGGGCAAGATCCAAGAAAGGCAAGTGTTGGACCTGGTTAATGAAGGCGTGGGCCAGATCAAAGTGGCAGGGTTGCGTGAAATTGAATCTCAAGTGAGGAGATCAAAAAGCACAAGAGGGCTGATTTGCCCACTGCCCGCATACTCTCAACCTAACCCTAACCCTAACCCTAACCCTAACCCTAACCCTAACCCTAACCCTAACCCTAACCCTAACCCTAACCCTAACCCTAACCCTAACCCTAACCCCTAACCCTAACCCTAACCCTAACCCTAACCCTAACCCTAACCCAAGGGGGCACACACCCCCACAAACCCTCGGCACATCCCAGAGATCATTCCACACCCCCACAAACCCTAGGCACACCCCGACTAACCCTGGCCACTCCCCCACAAACCCGATTACCTTTGTCAGGATGGGGCAAGATCCAAGAAAGGCAAGTGTTGGACCTGGTTAATGAAGGCGTGGGCCAGATCAAAGTGGCAGGGTTGCGTGAAATTGAATCTCAAGTGAGGAGATCAAAAAGCACAAGAGGGCTGATTTGCCCACTGCCCGCATACTCTCAACCTAACCCTCAAACCTAATCCTAAAGTCCAAGGGGGCACACACCCCCACAAACCCTCGGCACATCCCAGAGATCATGCCACACCCCCACAAACCCTAGGCACACCCCGACTAACCCTGGCCACTCCCCCACAAACCCGATTACCTTTGCCAGGAGGGGCAAGATCCAAGAAAGGCAAGTGTTGGACCTGGTTAATGAAGGCGTGGGCCAGATCAAAGTGGCAGGGTCACGTGAAATTGAATCTCAAGTGAGGAGATCAAAAAGCACAAGAGGGCTGATTTGCCCACTGCCCGCATACTCTCAACCTAACCTAACAGTGACACGCTCTTCATTCTCCCGGTCGACAAAATGCCAGGAATAAAGCCCAGATGCCCAAACGGCGAGAGAGAACCAGAAAGTTAAACCCAAGCTGGGTCCACAGAAAACCAGTCACCACTAAACTCAGGTGCAGAGACACCGAATGCCCAGTAAACACTGTCAATTTAACCCATGCAATCCCAGGCATACAGATACCAGGTAATGATGTTTAAAAACAACATTACCATCATAGTTACATGTCTCTCATTATCCTGGTCCATGGGAAAACACAAGCCGAGCTTGATCAACTCCGGCTGGGTCATCTCGGGGAGGGTGTTTAATGATGAAAGACCCGAAACACCCCATGATCCGAGGATGCATTACTGATGATGTGTCCCAGTGCACACCCGGTCCATTGAACCAAGTGGTGTCGGACCACGATAATGAAAGGCATGGGCCAGATTCACCTGGCTTCACCACACGAGCCTATGCGCCACAGCACCTCATACCTCACCACTCTAAATTCTGCAGCCTTACCTATCCCAGTCACATATACATCCACCAGCCCAACACTCAAACCTAATCCTAAAGTCCAAGGGGGCACACACCCCCACAAACCCTCGGCACATCCCAGAGATCATGCCACACCCCCACAAACCCTAGGCACACCCCGACTAACCCTGGCCACTCCCCCACAAACCCGATTACCTTTGTCAGGAGGGGCAAGATCCAAGAAAGGCAAGTGTTGGACCTGGTTAATGAAGGCGTGGGCCAGATCAAAGTGGCAGGGTTGCGTGAAATTGAATCTCAAGTGAGGAGATCAAAAAGCACAAGAGGGCTGATTTGCCCACTGCCCGCATACTCTCAACCTAACCCTAACCCTAACCCTAACCCTAACCCTAACCCTAACCCT
The DNA here is from genome assembly GCF_030028105.1 of Mobula birostris. NCBI lineage: Eukaryota > Metazoa > Chordata > Chondrichthyes > Myliobatiformes > Myliobatidae > Mobula > Mobula birostris. The sequence continues at coordinate 100,851 of NW_027274344.1, read as the reverse complement.
AACCCTAACCCTAACCCTAACCCTAACCCTAACCCTAACCCTAACCCTAACCCCTAACCCTAACCCTAACCCTAACCCTAACCCTAACCCTAACCCAAGGGGGCACACACCCCCACAAACCCTCGGCACATCCCAGAGATCATTCCACACCCCCACAAACCCTAGGCACACCCCGACTAACCCTGGCCACTCCCCCACAAACCCGATTACCTTTGTCAGGATGGGGCAAGATCCAAGAAAGGCAAGTGTTGGACCTGGTTAATGAAGGCGTGGGCCAGATCAAAGTGGCAGGGTTGCGTGAAATTGAATCTCAAGTGAGGAGATCAAAAAGCACAAGAGGGCTGATTTGCCCACTGCCCGCATACTCTCAACCTAACCCTCAAACCTAATCCTAAAGTCCAAGGGGGCACACACCCCCACAAACCCTCGGCACATCCCAGAGATCATGCCACACCCCCACAAACCCTAGGCACACCCCGACTAACCCTGGCCACTCCCCCACAAACCCGATTACCTTTGCCAGGAGGGGCAAGATCCAAGAAAGGCAAGTGTTGGACCTGGTTAATGAAGGCGTGGGCCAGATCAAAGTGGCAGGGTCACGTGAAATTGAATCTCAAGTGAGGAGATCAAAAAGCACAAGAGGGCTGATTTGCCCACTGCCCGCATACTCTCAACCTAACCTAACAGTGACACGCTCTTCATTCTCCCGGTCGACAAAATGCCAGGAATAAAGCCCAGATGCCCAAACGGCGAGAGAGAACCAGAAAGTTAAACCCAAGCTGGGTCCACAGAAAACCAGTCACCACTAAACTCAGGTGCAGAGACACCGAATGCCCAGTAAACACTGTCAATTTAACCCATGCAATCCCAGGCATACAGATACCAGGTAATGATGTTTAAAAACAACATTACCATCATAGTTACATGTCTCTCATTATCCTGGTCCATGGGAAAACACAAGCCGAGCTTGATCAACTCCGGCTGGGTCATCTCGGGGAGGGTGTTTAATGATGAAAGACCCGAAACACCCCATGATCCGAGGATGCATTACTGATGATGTGTCCCAGTGCACACCCGGTCCATTGAACCAAGTGGTGTCGGACCACGATAATGAAAGGCATGGGCCAGATTCACCTGGCTTCACCACACGAGCCTATGCGCCACAGCACCTCATACCTCACCACTCTAAATTCTGCAGCCTTACCTATCCCAGTCACATATACATCCACCAGCCCAACACTCAAACCTAATCCTAAAGTCCAAGGGGGCACACACCCCCACAAACCCTCGGCACATCCCAGAGATCATGCCACACCCCCACAAACCCTAGGCACACCCCGACTAACCCTGGCCACTCCCCCACAAACCCGATTACCTTTGTCAGGAGGGGCAAGATCCAAGAAAGGCAAGTGTTGGACCTGGTTAATGAAGGCGTGGGCCAGATCAAAGTGGCAGGGTTGCGTGAAATTGAATCTCAAGTGAGGAGATCAAAAAGCACAAGAGGGCTGATTTGCCCACTGCCCGCATACTCTCAACCTAACCCTAACCCTAACCCTAACCCTAACCCTAACCCTAACCCTAACCCTAACCCTAACCCTAACCCTAACCCTAACCCTAACCCTAACCCTAACCCCTAACCCTAACCCTAACCCTAACCCTAACCCTAACCCTAACCCAAGGGGGCACACACCCCCACAAACCCTCGGCACATCCCAGAGATCATTCCACACCCCCACAAACCCTAGGCACACCCCGACTAACCCTGGCCACTCCCCCACAAACCCGATTACCTTTGTCAGGATGGGGCAAGATCCAAGAAAGGCAAGTGTTGGACCTGGTTAATGAAGGCGTGGGCCAGATCAAAGTGGCAGGGTTGCGTGAAATTGAATCTCAAGTGAGGAGATCAAAAAGCACAAGAGGGCTGATTTGCCCACTGCCCGCATACTCTCAACCTAACCCTCAAACCTAATCCTAAAGTCCAAGGGGGCACACACCCCCACAAACCCTCGGCACATCCCAGAGATCATGCCACACCCCCACAAACCCTAGGCACACCCCGACTAACCCTGGCCACTCCCCCACAAACCCGATTACCTTTGCCAGGAGGGGCAAGATCCAAGAAAGGCAAGTGTTGGACCTGGTTAATGAAGGCGTGGGCCAGATCAAAGTGGCAGGGTCACGTGAAATTGAATCTCAAGTGAGGAGATCAAAAAGCACAAGAGGGCTGATTTGCCCACTGCCCGCATACTCTCAACCTAACCTAACAGTGACACGCTCTTCATTCTCCCGGTCGACAAAATGCCAGGAATAAAGCCCAGATGCCCAAACGGCGAGAGAGAACCAGAAAGTTAAACCCAAGCTGGGTCCACAGAAAACCAGTCACCACTAAACTCAGGTGCAGAGACACCGAATGCCCAGTAAACACTGTCAATTTAACCCATGCAATCCCAGGCATACAGATACCAGGTAATGATGTTTAAAAACAACATTACCATCATAGTTACATGTCTCTCATTATCCTGGTCCATGGGAAAACACAAGCCGAGCTTGATCAACTCCGGCTGGGTCATCTCGGGGAGGGTGTTTAATGATGAAAGACCCGAAACACCCCATGATCCGAGGATGCATTACTGATGATGTGTCCCAGTGCACACCCGGTCCATTGAACCAAGTGGTGTCGGACCACGATAATGAAAGGCATGGGCCAGATTCACCTGGCTTCACCACACGAGCCTATGCGCCACAGCACCTCATACCTCACCACTCTAAATTCTGCAGCCTTACCTATCCCAGTCACATATACATCCACCAGCCCAACACTCAAACCTAATCCTAAAGTCCAAGGGGGCACACACCCCCACAAACCCTCGGCACATCCCAGAGATCATGCCACACCCCCACAAACCCTAGGCACACCCCGACTAACCCTGGCCACTCCCCCACAAACCCGATTACCTTTGTCAGGAGGGGCAAGATCCAAGAAAGGCAAGTGTTGGACCTGGTTAATGAAGGCGTGGGCCAGATCAAAGTGGCAGGGTTGCGTGAAATTGAATCTCAAGTGAGGAGATCAAAAAGCACAAGAGGGCTGATTTGCCCACTGCCCGCATACTCTCAACCTAACCCTAACCCTAACCCTAACCCTAACCCTAACCCTAACCCTAACCCTAACCCTAACCCTAACCCTAACCCTAACCCTAACCCTAACCCTAACCCCTAACCCTAACCCTAACCCTAACCCTAACCCTAACCCTAACCCAAGGGGGCACACACCCCCACAAACCCTCGGCACATCCCAGAGATCATTCCACACCCCCACAAACCCTAGGCACACCCCGACTAACCCTGGCCACT
>NW_027274344.1:60000-90000 GCF_030028105.1 Mobula birostris | reverse complement strand
CCCTAACCCTAACCCTAACCCTAACCCTAACCCTAACCCTAACCCTAACCCTAACCCTAACCCTAACCCTAACCCTAACCCTAACCCTAACCCTAACCCTAACCCTAACCCTAACCCTAACCCTAACCCTAACCCTAACCCTAACCCTAACCCTAACCCTAACCCTAACCCTAACCCTAACCCTAACCCTAACCCTAACCCTAACCCTAACCCTAACCCTAACCCTAACCCTAACCCTAACCCTAACCCTAACCCTAACCCTAACCCTAACCCTAACCCTAACCCTAACCCTAACCCTAACCCTAACCCTAACCCTAACCCTAACCCTAACCCTAACCCTAACCCTAACCCTAACCCTAACCCTAACCCTAACCCTAACCCTAACCCTAACCCTAACCCTAACCCTAACCCTAACCCTAACCCTAACCCTAACCCTAACCCTAACCCTAACCCTAACCCTAACCCTAACCCTAACCCTAACCCTAACCCTAACCCTAACCCTAACCCTAACCCTAACCCTAACCCTAACCCTAACCCTAACCCTAACCCTAACCCTAACCCTAACCCTAACCCTAACCCTAACCCTAACCCTAACCCTAACCCTAACCCTAACCCTAACCCTAACCCTAACCCTAACCCTAACCCTAACCCTAACCCTAACCCTAACCCTAACCCTAACCCTAACCCTAACCCTAACCCTAACCCTAACCCTAACCCTAACCCTAACCCTAACCCTAACCCTAACCCTAACCCTAACCCTAACCCTAACCCTAACCCTAACCCTAACCCTAACCCTAACCCTAACCCTAACCCTAACCCTAACCCTAACCCTAACCCTAACCCTAACCCTAACCCTAACCCTAACCCTAACCCTAACCCTAACCCTAACCCTAACCCTAACCCTAACCCTAACCCTAACCCTAACCCTAACCCTAACCCTAACCCTAACCCTAACCCTAACCCTAACCCTAACCCTAACCCTAACCCTAACCCTAACCCTAACCCTAACCCTAACCCTAACCCTAACCCTAACCCTAACCCTAACCCTAACCCTAACCCTAACCCTAACCCTAACCCTAACCCTAACCCTAACCCTAACCCTAACCCTAACCCTAACCCTAACCCTAACCCTAACCCTAACCCTAACCCTAACCCTAACCCTAACCCTAACCCTAACCCTAACCCTAACCCTAACCCTAACCCTAACCCTAACCCTAACCCTAACCCTAACCCTAACCCTAACCCTAACCCTAACCCTAACCCTAACCCTAACCCTAACCCTAACCCTAACCCTAACCCTAACCCTAACCCTAACCCTAACCCTAACCCTAACCCTAACCCTAACCCTAACCCTAACCCTAACCCTAACCCTAACCCTAACCCTAACCCTAACCCTAACCCTAACCCTAACCCTAACCCTAACCCTAACCCTAACCCTAACCCTAACCCTAACCCTAACCCTAACCCTAACCCTAACCCTAACCCTAACCCTAACCCTAACCCTAACCCTAACCCTAACCCTAACCCTAACCCTAACCCTAACCCTAACCCTAACCCTAACCCTAACCCTAACCCTAACCCTAACCCTAACCCTAACCCTAACCCTAACCCTAACCCTAACCCTAACCCTAACCCTAACCCTAACCCTAACCCTAACCCTAACCCTAACCCTAACCCTAACCCTAACCCTAACCCTAACCCTAACCCTAACCCTAACCCTAACCCTAACCCTAACCCTAACCCTAACCCTAACCCTAACCCTAACCCTAACCCTAACCCTAACCCTAACCCTAACCCTAACCCTAACCCTAACCCTAACCCTAACCCTAACCCTAACCCTAACCCTAACCCTAACCCTAACCCTAACCCTAACCCTAACCCTAACCCTAACCCTAACCCTAACCCTAACCCTAACCCTAACCCTAACCCTAACCCTAACCCTAACCCTAACCCTAACCCTAACCCTAACCCTAACCCTAACCCTAACCCTAACCCTAACCCTAACCCTAACCCTAACCCTAACCCTAACCCTAACCCTAACCCTAACCCTAACCCTAACCCTAACCCTAACCCTAACCCTAACCCTAACCCTAACCCTAACCCTAACCCTAACCCTAACCCTAACCCTAACCCTAACCCTAACCCTAACCCTAACCCTAACCCTAACCCTAACCCTAACCCTAACCCTAACCCTAACCCTAACCCTAACCCTAACCCTAACCCTAACCCTAACCCTAACCCTAACCCTAACCCTAACCCTAACCCTAACCCTAACCCTAACCCTAACCCTAACCCTAACCCTAACCCTAACCCTAACCCTAACCCTAACCCTAACCCTAACCCTAACCCTAACCCTAACCCTAACCCTAACCCTAACCCTAACCCTAACCCTAACCCTAACCCTAACCCTAACCCTAACCCTAACCCTAACCCTAACCCTAACCCTAACCCTAACCCTAACCCTAACCCTAACCCTAACCCTAACCCTAACCCTAACCCTAACCCTAACCCTAACCCTAACCCTAACCCTAACCCTAACCCTAACCCTAACCCTAACCCTAACCCTAACCCTAACCCTAACCCTAACCCTAACCCTAACCCTAACCCTAACCCTAACCCTAACCCTAACCCTAACCCTAACCCTAACCCTAACCCTAACCCTAACCCTAACCAACCCTAACCCTAACCCTAACCCTAACCCTAACCCTAACCCTAACCCTAACCCTAACCCTAACCCTAACCCTAACCCTAACCCTAACCCTAACCCTAACCCTAACCCTAACCCTAACCCTAACCCTAACCCTAACCCTAACCCTAACCCTAACCCTAACCCTAACCCTAACCCTAACCCTAACCCTAACCCTAACCCTAACCCTAACCCTAACCCTAACCCTAACCCTAACCCTAACCCTAACCCTAACCCTAACCCTAACCCTAACCCTAACCCTAACCCTAACCCTAACCCTAACCCTAACCCTAACCCTAACCCTAACCCTAACCCTAACCCTAACCCTAACCCTAACCCTAACCCTAACCCTAACCCTAACCCTAACCCTAACCCTAACCCTAACCCTAACCCTAACCCTAACCCTAACCCTAACCCTAACCCTAACCCTAACCCTAACCCTAACCCTAACCCTAACCCTAACCCTAACCCTAACCCTAACCCTAACCCTAACCCTAACCCTAACCCTAACCCTAACCCTAACCCTAACCCTAACCCTAACCCTAACCCTAACCCTAACCCTAACCCTAACCCTAACCCTAACCCTAACCCTAACCCTAACCCTAACCCTAACCCTAACCCTAACCCTAACCCTAACCCTAACCCTAACCCTAACCCTAACCCTAACCCTAACCCTAACCCTAACCCTAACCCTAACCCTAACCCTAACCCTAACCCTAACCCTAACCCTAACCCTAACCCTAACCCTAACCCTAACCCTAACCCTAACCCTAACCCTAACCCTAACCCTAACCCTAACCCTAACCCTAACCCTAACCCTAACCCTAACCCTAACCCTAACCCTAACCCTAACCCTAACCCTAACCCTAACCCTAACCCTAACCCTAACCCTAACCCTAACCCTAACCCTAACCCTAACCCTAACCCTAACCCTAACCCTAACCCTGGTTAATGAAGACGTGGGCCAGATCAAAGTGGCAGGGTCGCGTGAAATTGAATCTCAAGTGAGGAGATCAAAAAGCACAAGAGGGCTGATTTGCCCACTGCCCGCATACTCTCAACCTAACCTAACAGTGACACGCTCTTCATTCTCCCGGTCGACAAAATGCCAAGAACAAAGCCCAGATGCCCAAAAGGCGAGAGAGAACCAGAAAGTTAAACCCAAGCTGGGTCCACAGAAAACCAGTCACCACTAAACTCAGGTGCAGAGACACCGAATGCCCAGTAAACACTGTCAATTTAACCCATGCAATCCCAGGCATACAGATGCCAGGTAATGATGTTTAAAAACAACATTACCATCATAGTTACATGTCTCTCATTATCCTGGTCCATGGGAAAACACAGGCCGAGCTTGATCAACTCCGGCTGGGTCATCTCGGGGAGGGTGTTTAATGATGAAAGACCCGAAACACCCCATGATCCGAGGATGCATTACTGATGATGTGTTCCAGTGCACACCCGGTCCATTGAACCAAGTGGTGTCGGACCACGATAATGAAAGGCATGGGCCAGATTCACCTGGCTTGACCACATGAGCCTATGCGCCACAGCACCTCATACCTCACCACTCCAAACTCTGCAGCCTTACCTATCCCAGTCACACATATACATCCACCAGCCCAACACTCAAACCTAATCCTAAAGTCCAAGGGGGCACACACCCCCACAAACCCTCGGCACATCCCAGAGATGATGCCACACCCCCACAAACCCTAGGCACACCCCGACTAACCCTGGCCACTCCCCCACAAACCCGATTACCTTTGTCAGGAGGGGCAAGATCCAAGAAAGGCAAGTGTTGGACCTGGTTAATGAAGGCGTGGGCCAGATCAAAGTGGCAGGGTCGCGTGAAATTGAATCTCAAGTGAGGAGATCAAAAAGCACAAGAGGGCTGATTTGCCCACTGCCCGCATACTCTCAACCTAACCTAACAGTGACACGCTCTTCATTCTCCCGGTCGACAAAATGCCAACAAAAAAGCCCAGATGCCCAAAAGGCGAGAGAGAACCAGAAAGTTAAACCCAAGCTGGGTCCACAGAAAACCAGTCACCACTAAACTCAGGTGCAGAGACACCGAATGCCCAGTAAACACTGTCAATTTAACCCATGCAATCCCAGGCATACAGATGCCAGGTAATGATGTTTAAAAACAACATTACCATCATAGTTACATGTCTCTCATTATCCTGGTCCATGGGAAAACACAAGCCGAGCTTGATCAACTCCGGCTGGGTCATCTCGGGGAGGGTGTTTAATGATGAAAGACCCGAAACACCCCATGATCCGAGGATGCATTACTGATGATGTGTTCCAGTGCACACCCGGTCCATTGAACCAAGTGGTGTCGGACCACGATAATGAAAGGCATGGGCCAGATTCACCTGGCTTGACCACATGAGCCTATGCGCCACAGCACCTCATACCTCACCACTCCAAACTCTGCAGCCTTACCTATCCCAGTCACACATATACATCCACCAGCCCAACACTCAAACCTAATCCTAAAGTCCAAGGGGGCACACACCCCCACAAACCCTCGGCACATCCCAGAGATGATGCCACACCCCCACAAACCCTAGGCACACCCCGACTAACCCTGGCCACTCCCCCACAAACCCGATTACCTTTGTCAGGAGGGGCAAGATCCAAGAAAGGCAAGTGTTGGACCTGGTTAATGAAGGCGTGGGCCAGATCAAAGTGGCAGGGTCGCGTGAAATTGAATCTCAAGTGAGGAGATCAAAAAGCACAAGAGGGCTGATTTGCCCACTGCCCGCATACTCTCAACCTAACCTAACAGTGACACGCTCTTCATTCTCCCGGTCGACAAAATGCCAACAAAAAAGCCCAGATGCCCAAAAGGCGAGAGAGAACCAGAAAGTTAAACCCAAGCTGGGTCCACAGAAAACCAGTCACCACTAAACTCAGGTGCAGAGACACCGAATGCCCAGTAAACACTGTCAATTTAACCCATGCAATCCCAGGCATACAGATGCCAGGTAATGATGTTTAAAAACAACATTACCATCATAGTTACATGTCTCTCATTATCCTGGTCCATGGGAAAACACAAGCCGAGCTTGATCAACTCCGGCTGGGTCATCTCGGGGAGGGTGTTTAATGATGAAAGACCCGAAACACCCCATGATCCGAGGATGCATTACTGATGATGTGTTCCAGTGCACACCCGGTCCATTGAACCAAGTGGTGTCGGACCACGATAATGAAAGGCATGGGCCAGATTCACCTGGCTTGACCACATGAGCCTATGCGCCACAGCACCTCATACCTCACCACTCCAAACTCTGCAGCCTTACCTATCCCAGTCACACATATACATCCACCAGCCCAACACTCAAACCTAATCCTAAAGTCCAAGGGGGCACACACCCCCACAAACCCTCGGCACATCCCAGAGATGATGCCACACCCCCACAAACCCTAGGCACACCCCGACTAACCCTGGCCACTCCCCCACAAACCCGATTACCTTTGTCAGGAGGGGCAAGATCCAAGAAAGGCAAGTGTTGGACCTGGTTAATGAAGGCGTGGGCCAGATCAAAGTGGCAGGGTCGCGTGAAATTGAATCTCAAGTGAGGAGATCAAAAAGCACAAGAGGGCTGATTTGCCCACTGCCCGCATACTCTCAACCTAACCTAACAGTGACACGCTCTTCATTCTCCCGGTCGACAAAATGCCAACAAAAAAGCCCAGATGCCCAAAAGGCGAGAGAGAACCAGAAAGTTAAACCCAAGCTGGGTCCACAGAAAACCAGTCACCACTAAACTCAGGTGCAGAGACACCGAATGCCCAGTAAACACTGTCAATTTAACCCATGCAATCCCAGGCATACAGATGCCAGGTAATGATGTTTAAAAACAACATTACCATCATAGTTACATGTCTCTCATTATCCTGGTCCATGGGAAAACACAAGCCGAGCTTGATCAACTCCGGCTGGGTCATCTCGGGGAGGGTGTTTAATGATGAAAGACCCGAAACACCCCATGATCCGAGGATGCATTACTGATGATGTGTTCCAGTGCACACCCGGTCCATTGAACCAAGTGGTGTCGGACCACGATAATGAAAGGCATGGGCCAGATTCACCTGGCTTGACCACATGAGCCTATGCGCCACAGCACCTCATACCTCACCACTCCAAACTCTGCAGCCTTACCTATCCCAGTCACACATATACATCCACCAGCCCAACACTCAAACCTAATCCTAAAGTCCAAGGGGGCACACACCCCCACAAACCCTCGGCACATCCCAGAGATGATGCCACACCCCCACAAACCCTAGGCACACCCCGACTAACCCTGGCCACTCCCCCACAAACCCGATTACCTTTGTCAGGAGGGGCAAGATCCAAGAAAGGCAAGTGTTGGACCTGGTTAATGAAGGCGTGGGCCAGATCAAAGTGGCAGGGTCGCGTGAAATTGAATCTCAAGTGAGGAGATCAAAAAGCACAAGAGGGCTGATTTGCCCACTGCCCGCATACTCTCAACCTAACCTAACAGTGACACGCTCTTCATTCTCCCGGTCGACAAAATGCCAACAAAAAAGCCCAGATGCCCAAAAGGCGAGAGAGAACCAGAAAGTTAAACCCAAGCTGGGTCCACAGAAAACCAGTCACCACTAAACTCAGGTGCAGAGACACCGAATGCCCAGTAAACACTGTCAATTTAACCCATGCAATCCCAGGCATACAGATGCCAGGTAATGATGTTTAAAAACAACATTACCATCATAGTTACATGTCTCTCATTATCCTGGTCCATGGGAAAACACAAGCCGAGCTTGATCAACTCCGGCTGGGTCATCTCGGGGAGGGTGTTTAATGATGAAAGACCCGAAACACCCCATGATCCGAGGATGCATTACTGATGATGTGTTCCAGTGCACACCCGGTCCATTGAACCAAGTGGTGTCGGACCACGATAATGAAAGGCATGGGCCAGATTCACCTGGCTTGACCACATGAGCCTATGCGCCACAGCACCTCATACCTCACCACTCCAAACTCTGCAGCCTTACCTATCCCAGTCACACATATACATCCACCAGCCCAACACTCAAACCTAATCCTAAAGTCCAAGGGGGCACACACCCCCACAAACCCTCGGCACATCCCAGAGATGATGCCACACCCCCACAAACCCTAGGCACACCCCGACTAACCCTGGCCACTCCCCCACAAACCCGATTACCTTTGTCAGGAGGGGCAAGATCCAAGAAAGGCAAGTGTTGGACCTGGTTAATGAAGGCGTGGGCCAGATCAAAGTGGCAGGGTCGCGTGAAATTGAATCTCAAGTGAGGAGATCAAAAAGCACAAGAGGGCTGATTTGCCCACTGCCCGCATACTCTCAACCTAACCCTAACCCTAACCCTAACCCTAACCCTAACCCTAACCCTAACCCTAACCCTAACCCTAACCCTAACCCTAACCCTAACCCTAACCCTAACCCTAACCCTAACCCTAACCCTAACCCTAACCCTAACCCTAACCCTAACCCTAACCCTAACCCTAACCCTAACCCTAACCCAAACCAAGTGGTGTCGGACCACGATAATGAAAGGCATGGGCCAGATTCACCTGGCTTCACCACACGAGCCTATGCGCCACAGCACCTCATACCTCACCACTCCAAACTCTGCAGCCTTACCTCTCCCAGTCACACATATACATCCACCAGCCCAACACTCAAACCTAATCCTAAAGTCCAAGGGGGCACACACCCCCACAAACCCTCAGCATTCCCAATGATCATGCCACACCCCCACAAACCCTAGGCACACCCCGACTAACCCTGGCCACACCCCCACAAACCCGATTACCTTTGTCAGGAGGGGCAAGATCCAAGAAAGGCAAGTGTTGGACCTGGTTAATGAAGGCGTGGGCCAGATCAAAGTGGCAGGGTCGCGTGAAATTGAATCTCAAGTGAGGAGATCAAAAAGCACAAGAGGGCTGATTTGCCCACTGCCCGCATACTCTCAACCTAACCTAACAGTGACACGCTCTTCATTCTCCCGGTCGACAAAATGCCAACAAAAAAGCCCAGATGCCCAAAAGGCGAGAGAGAACCAGAAAGTTAAACCCAAGCTGGGTCCACAGAAAACCAGTCACCACTAAACTCAGGTGCAGAGACACCGAATGCCCAGTAAACACTGTCAATTTAACCCATGCAATCCCAGGCATACAGATGCCAGGTAATGATGTTTAAAAACAACATTACCCTCATAGTTACATGCCTCTCATTATCCTGGTCCATGGGAAAACACAAGCCGAGCTTGATCAACTCCGGCTGGGTCAACTCGGGGAGGGTGTTTAATGATGAAAGACCCGAAACACCCCATGATCCGAGGATGCATTACTGATGATGTGTCCCAGTGCACACCCGGTCCATTGAACCAAGTGGTGTCGGACCACGATAATGAAAGGCATGGGCCAGATTCACCTGGCTTCACCACACGAGCCTATGCGCCACAGCACCTCATACCTCACCACTCCAAACTCTGCAGCCTTACCTCTCCCAGTCACACATATACATCCACCAGCCCAACACTCAAACCTAATCCTAAAGTCCAAGGGGGCACACACCCCCACAAACCCTCAGCATTCCCAATGATCATGCCACACCCCCACAAACCCTAGGCACACCCCGACTAACCCTGGCCACACCCCCACAAACCCGATTACCTTTGTCAGGAGGGGCAAGATCCAAGAAAGGCAAGTGTTGGACCTGGTTAATGAAGGCGTGGGCCAGATCAAAGTGGCAGGGTCGCGTGAAATTGAATCTCAAGTGAGGAGATCAAAAAGCACAAGAGGGCTGATTTGCCCACTGCCCGCATACTCTCAACCTAACCTAACAGTGACACGCTCTTCATTCTCCCGGTCGACAAAATGCCAACAAAAAAGCCCAGATGCCCAAAAGGCGAGAGAGAACCAGAAAGTTAAACCCAAGCTGGGTCCACAGAAAACCAGTCACCACTAAACTCAGGTGCAGAGACACCGAATGCCCAGTAAACACTGTCAATTTAACCCATGCAATCCCAGGCATACAGATGCCAGGTAATGATGTTTAAAAACAACATTACCCTCATAGTTACATGCCTCTCATTATCCTGGTCCATGGGAAAACACAAGCCGAGCTTGATCAACTCCGGCTGGGTCAACTCGGGGAGGGTGTTTAATGATGAAAGACCCGAAACACCCCATGATCCGAGGATGCATTACTGATGATGTGTCCCAGTGCACACCCGGTCCATTGAACCAAGTGGTGTCGGACCACGATAATGAAAGGCATGGGCCAGATTCACCTGGCTTCACCACACGAGCCTATGCGCCACAGCACCTCATACCTCACCACTCCAAACTCTGCAGCCTTACCTCTCCCAGTCACACATATACATCCACCAGCCCAACACTCAAACCTAATCCTAAAGTCCAAGGGGGCACACACCCCCACAAACCCTCAGCATTCCCAATGATCATGCCACACCCCCACAAACCCTAGGCACACCCCGACTAACCCTGGCCACACCCCCACAAACCCGATTACCTTTGTCAGGAGGGGCAAGATCCAAGAAAGGCAAGTGTTGGACCTGGTTAATGAAGGCGTGGGCCAGATCAAAGTGGCAGGGTCGCGTGAAATTGAATCTCAAGTGAGGAGATCAAAAAGCACAAGAGGGCTGATTTGCCCACTGCCCGCATACTCTCAACCTAACCCTAACCCTAACCCTAACCCTAACCCTAACCCTAACCCTAACCCTAACCCTAACCCTAACCCTAACCCTAACCCTAACCCAAACCAAGTGGTGTCGGACCACGATAATGAAAGGCATGGGCCAGATTCACCTGGCTTCACCACACGAGCCTATGCGCCACAGCACCTCATACCTCACCACTCCAAACTCTGCAGCCTTACCTCTCCCAGTCACACATATACATCCACCAGCCCAACACTCAAACCTAATCCTAAAGTCCAAGGGGGCACACACCCCCACAAACCCTCAGCATTCCCAATGATCATGCCACACCCCCACAAACCCTAGGCACACCCCGACTAACCCTGGCCACACCCCCACAAACCCGATTACCTTTGTCAGGAGGGGCAAGATCCAAGAAAGGCAAGTGTTGGACCTGGTTAATGAAGGCGTGGGCCAGATCAAAGTGGCAGGGTCGCGTGAAATTGAATCTCAAGTGAGGAGATCAAAAAGCACAAGAGGGCTGATTTGCCCACTGCCCGCATACTCTCAACCTAACCTAACAGTGACACGCTCTTCATTCTCCCGGTCGACAAAATGCCAACAAAAAAGCCCAGATGCCCAAAAGGCGAGAGAGAACCAGAAAGTTAAACCCAAGCTGGGTCCACAGAAAACCAGTCACCACTAAACTCAGGTGCAGAGACACCGAATGCCCAGTAAACACTGTCAATTTAACCCATGCAATCCCAGGCATACAGATGCCAGGTAATGATGTTTAAAAACAACATTACCCTCATAGTTACATGCCTCTCATTATCCTGGTCCATGGGAAAACACAAGCCGAGCTTGATCAACTCCGGCTGGGTCAACTCGGGGAGGGTGTTTAATGATGAAAGACCCGAAACACCCCATGATCCGAGGATGCATTACTGATGATGTGTCCCAGTGCACACCCGGTCCATTGAACCAAGTGGTGTCGGACCACGATAATGAAAGGCATGGGCCAGATTCACCTGGCTTCACCACACGAGCCTATGCGCCACAGCACCTCATACCTCACCACTCCAAACTCTGCAGCCTTACCTCTCCCAGTCACACATATACATCCACCAGCCCAACACTCAAACCTAATCCTAAAGTCCAAGGGGGCACACACCCCCACAAACCCTCAGCATTCCCAATGATCATGCCACACCCCCACAAACCCTAGGCACACCCCGACTAACCCTGGCCACACCCCCACAAACCCGATTACCTTTGTCAGGAGGGGCAAGATCCAAGAAAGGCAAGTGTTGGACCTGGTTAATGAAGGCGTGGGCCAGATCAAAGTGGCAGGGTCGCGTGAAATTGAATCTCAAGTGAGGAGATCAAAAAGCACAAGAGGGCTGATTTGCCCACTGCCCGCATACTCTCAACCTAACCCTAACCCTAACCCTAACCCTAACCCTAACCCTAACCCTAACCCTAACCCTAACCCTAACCCAAACCAAGTGGTGTCGGACCACGATAATGAAAGGCATGGGCCAGATTCACCTGGCTTCACCACACGAGCCTATGCGCCACAGCACCTCATACCTCACCACTCCAAACTCTGCAGCCTTACCTCTCCCAGTCACACATATACATCCACCAGCCCAACACTCAAACCTAATCCTAAAGTCCAAGGGGGCACACACCCCCACAAACCCTCAGCATTCCCAATGATCATGCCACACCCCCACAAACCCTAGGCACACCCCGACTAACCCTGGCCACACCCCCACAAACCCGATTACCTTTGTCAGGAGGGGCAAGATCCAAGAAAGGCAAGTGTTGGACCTGGTTAATGAAGGCGTGGGCCAGATCAAAGTGGCAGGGTCGCGTGAAATTGAATCTCAAGTGAGGAGATCAAAAAGCACAAGAGGGCTGATTTGCCCACTGCCCGCATACTCTCAACCTAACCTAACAGTGACACGCTCTTCATTCTCCCGGTCGACAAAATGCCAACAAAAAAGCCCAGATGCCCAAAAGGCGAGAGAGAACCAGAAAGTTAAACCCAAGCTGGGTCCACAGAAAACCAGTCACCACTAAACTCAGGTGCAGAGACACCGAATGCCCAGTAAACACTGTCAATTTAACCCATGCAATCCCAGGCATACAGATGCCAGGTAATGATGTTTAAAAACAACATTACCCTCATAGTTACATGCCTCTCATTATCCTGGTCCATGGGAAAACACAAGCCGAGCTTGATCAACTCCGGCTGGGTCAACTCGGGGAGGGTGTTTAATGATGAAAGACCCGAAACACCCCATGATCCGAGGATGCATTACTGATGATGTGTCCCAGTGCACACCCGGTCCATTGAACCAAGTGGTGTCGGACCACGATAATGAAAGGCATGGGCCAGATTCACCTGGCTTCACCACACGAGCCTATGCGCCACAGCACCTCATACCTCACCACTCCAAACTCTGCAGCCTTACCTCTCCCAGTCACACATATACATCCACCAGCCCAACACTCAAACCTAATCCTAAAGTCCAAGGGGGCACACACCCCCACAAACCCTCAGCATTCCCAATGATCATGCCACACCCCCACAAACCCTAGGCACACCCCGACTAACCCTGGCCACACCCCCACAAACCCGATTACCTTTGTCAGGAGGGGCAAGATCCAAGAAAGGCAAGTGTTGGACCTGGTTAATGAAGGCGTGGGCCAGATCAAAGTGGCAGGGTCGCGTGAAATTGAATCTCAAGTGAGGAGATCAAAAAGCACAAGAGGGCTGATTTGCCCACTGCCCGCATACTCTCAACCTAACCCTAACCCTAACCCTAACCCTAACCCTACTGATGATGTGTTCCAGTGCACACCCGGTCCATTGAACCAAGTGGTGTCGGACCACGATAATGAAAGGCATGGGCCAGATTCACCTGGCTTCACCACTAAGCCCCATAGAACCTCATACCTCACCACTCAAAACTCTGCAGCCTTACCTATCCCCGTCACACATATACATCCACCAGCCCAACACTCAAACCTAATCCTAAAGTCCAAGGGGGCACACACCCCCACAAACCCTCGGCACATCCCACAGATCATGCCACACCCCCACAAACCCTAGGCACACCCCGATTAACCCTGGCCACTCCCCCACAAACCCGATTACCTTTGTCAGGAGGGGCAAGATCCAAGAAAGGCAAGTGTTGGACCTGGTTAATGAAGGCGTGGGCCAGATCAAAGTGGCAGGGTCGCGTGAAATTGAATCTCAAGTGAGGAGATCAAAAAGCACAAGAGGGCTGATTTGCCCACTGCCCGCATACTCTCAACCTAACCTAACAGTGACACGCTCTTCATTCTCCCGGTCGACAAAATGCCAAGAACAAAGCCCAGATGCCCAAACGGCAAGAGAGAACCAGAAAGTTAAACCCAAGCTGGGTCCACAGAAAACCAGTCACCACTCAACTCAGGTGCAGAGACACCGAATGCCCAGTAAACACTGTCAATTTAACCCATGCAATCCCAGGCATACAGATGCCAGGTAATGATGTTTAAAAACAACATTACCATCATAGTTACATGCCTCTCATTATCGTGGTCCATGGGAAAACACAAGCCGAGCTTGATCAACTCCGGCTGGGTCATCTCGGGGAGGGTGTTTAATGATGAAAGACCCGAAACACCCCATGATCCGAGGATGCATTACTGATGATGTGTCCCAGTGCACACCCGGTCCATTGAACCAAGTGGTGTCGGACCACGATAATGAAAGGCATGGGCCAGATTCACCTGGCTTCACCACTAAGCCCCATAGAACCTCATACCTCACCACTCAAAACTCTGCAGCCTTACCTATCCCCGTCACACATATACATCCACCAGCCCAACACTCAAACCTAATCCTAAAGTCCGAGGGGGCACACACCCCCACAAACCCTCGGCACATCCCACAGATCATGCCACACCCCCACAAACCCTAGGCACACCCCGATTAACCCTGGCCACTCCCCCACAAACCCGATTACCTTTGTCAGGAGGGGCAAGATCCAAGAAAGGCAAGTGTTGGACCTGGTTAATGAAGGCGTGGGCCAGATCAAAGTGGCAGGGTCGCGTGAAATTGAATCTCAAGTGAGGAGATCAAAAAGCACAAGAGGGCTGATTTGCCCACTGCCCGCATACTCTCAACCTAACCTAACAGTGACACGCTCTTCATTCTCCCGGTCGACAAAATGCCAAGAACAAAGCCCAGATGCCCAAACGGCAAGAGAGAACCAGAAAGTTAAACCCAAGCTGGGTCCACAGAAAACCAGTCACCACTCAACTCAGGTGCAGAGACACCGAATGCCCAGTAAACACTGTCAATTTAACCCATGCAATCCCAGGCATACAGATGCCAGGTAATGATGTTTAAAAACAACATTACCATCATAGTTACATGCCTCTCATTATCGTGGTCCATGGGAAAACACAAGCCGAGCTTGATCAACTCCGGCTGGGTCATCTCGGGGAGGGTGTTTAATGATGAAAGACCCGAAACACCCCATGATCCGAGGATGCATTACTGATGATGTGTCCCAGTGCACACCCGGTCCATTGAACCAAGTGGTGTCGGACCACGATAATGAAAGGCATGGGCCAGATTCACCTGGCTTCACCACTAAGCCCCATAGAACCTCATACCTCACCACTCAAAACTCTGCAGCCTTACCTATCCCCGTCACACATATACATCCACCAGCCCAACACTCAAACCTAATCCTAAAGTCCAAGGGGGCACACACCCCCACAAACCCTCGGCACATCCCACAGATCATGCCACACCCCCACAAACCCTAGGCACACCCCGATTAACCCTGGCCACTCCCCCACAAACCCGATTACCTTTGTCAGGAGGGGCAAGATCCAAGAAAGGCAAGTGTTGGACCTGGTTAATGAAGGCGTGGGCCAGATCAAAGTGGCAGGGTCGCGTGAAATTGAATCTCAAGTGAGGAGATCAAAAAGCACAAGAGGGCTGATTTGCCCACTGCCCGCATACTCTCAACCTAACCTAACAGTGACACGCTCTTCATTCTCCCGGTCGACAAAATGCCAAGAACAAAGCCCAGATGCCCAAACGGCAAGAGAGAACCAGAAAGTTAAACCCAAGCTGGGTCCACAGAAAACCAGTCACCACTCAACTCAGGTGCAGAGACACCGAATGCCCAGTAAACACTGTCAATTTAACCCATGCAATCCCAGGCATACAGATGCCAGGTAATGATGTTTAAAAACAACATTACCATCATAGTTACATGCCTCTCATTATCGTGGTCCATGGGAAAACACAAGCCGAGCTTGATCAACTCCGGCTGGGTCATCTCGGGGAGGGTGTTTAATGATGAAAGACCCGAAACACCCCATGATCCGAGGATGCATTACTGATGATGTGTCCCAGTGCACACCCGGTCCATTGAACCAAGTGGTGTCGGACCACGATAATGAAAGGCATGGGCCAGATTCACCTGGCTTCACCACTAAGCCCCATAGAACCTCATACCTCACCACTCAAAACTCTGCAGCCTTACCTATCCCCGTCACACATATACATCCACCAGCCCAACACTCAAACCTAATCCTAAAGTCCAAGGGGGCACACACCCCCACAAACCCTCGGCACATCCCACAGATCATGCCACACCCCCACAAACCCTAGGCACACCCCGATTAACCCTGGCCACTCCCCCACAAACCCGATTACCTTTGTCAGGAGGGGCAAGATCCAAGAAAGGCAAGTGTTGGACCTGGTTAATGAAGGCGTGGGCCAGATCAAAGTGGCAGGGTCGCGTGAAATTGAATCTCAAGTGAGGAGATCAAAAAGCACAAGAGGGCTGATTTGCCCACTGCCCGCATACTCTCAACCTAACCTAACAGTGACACGCTCTTCATTCTCCCGGTCGACAAAATGCCAAGAACAAAGCCCAGATGCCCAAACGGCAAGAGAGAACCAGAAAGTTAAACCCAAGCTGGGTCCACAGAAAACCAGTCACCACTCAACTCAGGTGCAGAGACACCGAATGCCCAGTAAACACTGTCAATTTAACCCATGCAATCCCAGGCATACAGATGCCAGGTAATGATGTTTAAAAACAACATTACCATCATAGTTACATGCCTCTCATTATCGTGGTCCATGGGAAAACACAAGCCGAGCTTGATCAACTCCGGCTGGGTCATCTCGGGGAGGGTGTTTAATGATGAAAGACCCGAAACACCCCATGATCCGAGGATGCATTACTGATGATGTGTCCCAGTGCACACCCGGTCCATTGAACCAAGTGGTGTCGGACCACGATAATGAAAGGCATGGGCCAGATTCACCTGGCTTCACCACTAAGCCCCATAGAACCTCATACCTCACCACTCAAAACTCTGCAGCCTTACCTATCCCCGTCACACATATACATCCACCAGCCCAACACTCAAACCTAATCCTAAAGTCCAAGGGGGCACACACCCCCACAAACCCTCGGCACATCCCACAGATCATGCCACACCCCCACAAACCCTAGGCACACCCCGATTAACCCTGGCCACTCCCCCACAAACCCGATTACCTTTGTCAGGAGGGGCAAGATCCAAGAAAGGCAAGTGTTGGACCTGGTTAATGAAGGCGTGGGCCAGATCAAAGTGGCAGGGTCGCGTGAAATTGAATCTCAAGTGAGGAGATCAAAAAGCACAAGAGGGCTGATTTGCCCACTGCCCGCATACTCTCAACCTAACCCAAACCAAGTGGTGTCGGACCACGATAATGAAAGGCATGGGCCAGATTCACCTGGCTTCACCACACGAGCCTATGCGCCACAGCACCTCATACCTCACCACTCCAAACTCTGCAGCCTTACCTCTCCCAGTCACACATATACATCCACCAGCCCAACACTCAAACCTAATCCTAAAGTCCAAGGGGGCACACACCCCCACAAACCCTCAGCATTCCCAATGATCATGCCACACCCCCACAAACCCTAGGCACACCCCGACTAACCCTGGCCACACCCCCACAAACCCGATTACCTTTGTCAGGAGGGGCAAGATCCAAGAAAGGCAAGTGTTGGACCTGGTTAATGAAGGCGTGGGCCAGATCAAAGTGGCAGGGTCGCGTGAAATTGAATCTCAAGTGAGGAGATCAAAAAGCACAAGAGGGCTGATTTGCCCACTGCCCGCATACTCTCAACCTAACCTAACAGTGACACGCTCTTCATTCTCCCGGTCGACAAAATGCCAACAAAAAAGCCCAGATGCCCAAAAGGCGAGAGAGAACCAGAAAGTTAAACCCAAGCTGGGTCCACAGAAAACCAGTCACCACTAAACTCAGGTGCAGAGACACCGAATGCCCAGTAAACACTGTCAATTTAACCCATGCAATCCCAGGCATACAGATGCCAGGTAATGATGTTTAAAAACAACATTACCCTCATAGTTACATGCCTCTCATTATCCTGGTCCATGGGAAAACACAAGCCGAGCTTGATCAACTCCGGCTGGGTCAACTCGGGGAGGGTGTTTAATGATGAAAGACCCGAAACACCCCATGATCCGAGGATGCATTACTGATGATGTGTCCCAGTGCACACCCGGTCCATTGAACCAAGTGGTGTCGGACCACGATAATGAAAGGCATGGGCCAGATTCACCTGGCTTCACCACACGAGCCTATGCGCCACAGCACCTCATACCTCACCACTCCAAACTCTGCAGCCTTACCTCTCCCAGTCACACATATACATCCACCAGCCCAACACTCAAACCTAATCCTAAAGTCCAAGGGGGCACACACCCCCACAAACCCTCAGCATTCCCAATGATCATGCCACACCCCCACAAACCCTAGGCACACCCCGACTAACCCTGGCCACACCCCCACAAACCCGATTACCTTTGTCAGGAGGGGCAAGATCCAAGAAAGGCAAGTGTTGGACCTGGTTAATGAAGGCGTGGGCCAGATCAAAGTGGCAGGGTCGCGTGAAATTGAATCTCAAGTGAGGAGATCAAAAAGCACAAGAGGGCTGATTTGCCCACTGCCCGCATACTCTCAACCTAACCCTAACCCTAACCCTAACCCTAACCCTAACCCTAACCCTAACCCTAACCCTAACCCTAACCCAAACCAAGTGGTGTCGGACCACGATAATGAAAGGCATGGGCCAGATTCACCTGGCTTCACCACACGAGCCTATGCGCCACAGCACCTCATACCTCACCACTCCAAACTCTGCAGCCTTACCTCTCCCAGTCACACATATACATCCACCAGCCCAACACTCAAACCTAATCCTAAAGTCCAAGGGGGCACACACCCCCACAAACCCTCAGCATTCCCAATGATCATGCCACACCCCCACAAACCCTAGGCACACCCCGACTAACCCTGGCCACACCCCCACAAACCCGATTACCTTTGTCAGGAGGGGCAAGATCCAAGAAAGGCAAGTGTTGGACCTGGTTAATGAAGGCGTGGGCCAGATCAAAGTGGCAGGGTCGCGTGAAATTGAATCTCAAGTGAGGAGATCAAAAAGCACAAGAGGGCTGATTTGCCCACTGCCCGCATACTCTCAACCTAACCTAACAGTGACACGCTCTTCATTCTCCCGGTCGACAAAATGCCAACAAAAAAGCCCAGATGCCCAAAAGGCGAGAGAGAACCAGAAAGTTAAACCCAAGCTGGGTCCACAGAAAACCAGTCACCACTAAACTCAGGTGCAGAGACACCGAATGCCCAGTAAACACTGTCAATTTAACCCATGCAATCCCAGGCATACAGATGCCAGGTAATGATGTTTAAAAACAACATTACCCTCATAGTTACATGCCTCTCATTATCCTGGTCCATGGGAAAACACAAGCCGAGCTTGATCAACTCCGGCTGGGTCAACTCGGGGAGGGTGTTTAATGATGAAAGACCCGAAACACCCCATGATCCGAGGATGCATTACTGATGATGTGTCCCAGTGCACACCCGGTCCATTGAACCAAGTGGTGTCGGACCACGATAATGAAAGGCATGGGCCAGATTCACCTGGCTTCACCACACGAGCCTATGCGCCACAGCACCTCATACCTCACCACTCCAAACTCTGCAGCCTTACCTCTCCCAGTCACACATATACATCCACCAGCCCAACACTCAAACCTAATCCTAAAGTCCAAGGGGGCACACACCCCCACAAACCCTCAGCATTCCCAATGATCATGCCACACCCCCACAAACCCTAGGCACACCCCGACTAACCCTGGCCACACCCCCACAAACCCGATTACCTTTGTCAGGAGGGGCAAGATCCAAGAAAGGCAAGTGTTGGACCTGGTTAATGAAGGCGTGGGCCAGATCAAAGTGGCAGGGTCGCGTGAAATTGAATCTCAAGTGAGGAGATCAAAAAGCACAAGAGGGCTGATTTGCCCACTGCCCGCATACTCTCAACCTAACCCTAACCCTAACCCTAACCCTAACCCTACTGATGATGTGTTCCAGTGCACACCCGGTCCATTGAACCAAGTGGTGTCGGACCACGATAATGAAAGGCATGGGCCAGATTCACCTGGCTTGACCACATGAGCCTATGCGCCACAGCACCTCATACCTCACCACTCCAAACTCTGCAGCCTTACCTATCCCAGTCACACATATACATCCACCAGCCCAACACTCAAACCTAATCCTAAAGTCCAAGGGGGCACACACCCCCACAAACCCTCGGCACATCCCAGAGATGATGCCACACCCCCACAAACCCTAGGCACACCCCGACTAACCCTGGCCACTCCCCCACAAACCCGATTACCTTTGTCAGGAGGGGCAAGATCCAAGAAAGGCAAGTGTTGGACCTGGTTAATGAAGGCGTGGGCCAGATCAAAGTGGCAGGGTCGCGTGAAATTGAATCTCAAGTGAGGAGATCAAAAAGCACAAGAGGGCTGATTTGCCCACTGCCCGCATACTCTCAACCTAACCTAACAGTGACACGCTCTTCATTCTCCCGGTCGACAAAATGCCAAGAACAAAGCCCAGATGCCCAAACGGCAAGAGAGAACCAGAAGGTTAAACCCAAGCTGTGTCCACAGAAAACAAGTCACCACTAAACTCAGGTGCAGAGACACCGAATGCCCAGTAAACACTGTCAATTTAACCCATGCAATCCCAGGCATACAGATGCCAGGTAATGATGTTTAAAAACAACATTACCCTCATAGTTACATGCCTCTCATTTTCCTGGTCCATGGGAAAACACAAGCCGAGCTTGATCAACTCCGGCTGGGTCATCTCGGGGAGGGTGTTTAATGATGAAAGACCCGAAACACCCCATGATCCGAGGATGCATTACTGATGATGTGTCCCAGTGCACACCCGGTCCATTGAACCAAGTGGTGTCGGACCACGATAATGAAAGGCATGGGCCAGATTCACCTGGCTTCACCACATGAGCCTAAGCCCAATAGCACCTCATACCTCACCACTCAAAACTCTGCAGCCTTACCTCTCCCAGTCACACATATACATCCACCAGCCCAACACTCAAACCTAATCCTAAAGTCCAAGGGGGCACTCACCCCCACAAACCCTCGGCACATCCCAGAGATCATGCCACACCCCCACAAACCCTAGGCACACCCCGACTAACCCTGGCCACTCCCCCACAAACACGATTACCTTTGTCAGGAGGGGCAAGATCCAAGAAAGGCAAGTGTTGGACCTGGTTAATGAAGGCGTGGGCCAGATCAAAGTGGCAGGGTCGCGTGAAATTGAATCTCAAGTCAGGAGATCAAAAAGCACAAGAGGGCTGATTTGCCCACTGCCCGCATACTCTCAACCTAACCCTAACCCTAACCCTAACCCTAACCCTAACCCAAACCAAGTGGTGTCGGACCACGATAATGAAAGGCATGGGCCAGATTCACCTGGCTTCACCACACGAGCCTATGCGCCACAGCACCTCATACCTCACCACTCCAAACTCTGCAGCCTTACCTCTCCCAGTCACACATATACATCCACCAGCCCAACACTCAAACCTAATCCTAAAGTCCAAGGGGGCACACACCCCCACAAACCCTCAGCATTCCCAATGATCATGCCACACCCCCACAAACCCTAGGCACACCCCGACTAACCCTGGCCACACCCCCACAAACCCGATTACCTTTGTCAGGAGGGGCAAGATCCAAGAAAGGCAAGTGTTGGACCTGGTTAATGAAGGCGTGGGCCAGATCAAAGTGGCAGGGTCGCGTGAAATTGAATCTCAAGTGAGGAGATCAAAAAGCACAAGAGGGCTGATTTGCCCACTGCCCGCATACTCTCAACCTAACCTAACAGTGACACGCTCTTCATTCTCCCGGTCGACAAAATGCCAACAAAAAAGCCCAGATGCCCAAAAGGCGAGAGAGAACCAGAAAGTTAAACCCAAGCTGGGTCCACAGAAAACCAGTCACCACTAAACTCAGGTGCAGAGACACCGAATGCCCAGTAAACACTGTCAATTTAACCCATGCAATCCCAGGCATACAGATGCCAGGTAATGATGTTTAAAAACAACATTACCCTCATAGTTACATGCCTCTCATTATCCTGGTCCATGGGAAAACACAAGCCGAGCTTGATCAACTCCGGCTGGGTCAACTCGGGGAGGGTGTTTAATGATGAAAGACCCGAAACACCCCATGATCCGAGGATGCATTACTGATGATGTGTCCCAGTGCACACCCGGTCCATTGAACCAAGTGGTGTCGGACCACGATAATGAAAGGCATGGGCCAGATTCACCTGGCTTCACCACACGAGCCTATGCGCCACAGCACCTCATACCTCACCACTCCAAACTCTGCAGCCTTACCTCTCCCAGTCACACATATACATCCACCAGCCCAACACTCAAACCTAATCCTAAAGTCCAAGGGGGCACACACCCCCACAAACCCTCAGCATTCCCAATGATCATGCCACACCCCCACAAACCCTAGGCACACCCCGACTAACCCTGGCCACACCCCCACAAACCCGATTACCTTTGTCAGGAGGGGCAAGATCCAAGAAAGGCAAGTGTTGGACCTGGTTAATGAAGGCGTGGGCCAGATCAAAGTGGCAGGGTCGCGTGAAATTGAATCTCAAGTGAGGAGATCAAAAAGCACAAGAGGGCTGATTTGCCCACTGCCCGCATACTCTCAACCTAACCTAACAGTGACACGCTCTTCATTCTCCCGGTCGACAAAATGCCAACAAAAAAGCCCAGATGCCCAAAAGGCGAGAGAGAACCAGAAAGTTAAACCCAAGCTGGGTCCACAGAAAACCAGTCACCACTAAACTCAGGTGCAGAGACACCGAATGCCCAGTAAACACTGTCAATTTAACCCATGCAATCCCAGGCATACAGATGCCAGGTAATGATGTTTAAAAACAACATTACCCTCATAGTTACATGCCTCTCATTATCCTGGTCCATGGGAAAACACAAGCCGAGCTTGATCAACTCCGGCTGGGTCAACTCGGGGAGGGTGTTTAATGATGAAAGACCCGAAACACCCCATGATCCGAGGATGCATTACTGATGATGTGTCCCAGTGCACACCCGGTCCATTGAACCAAGTGGTGTCGGACCACGATAATGAAAGGCATGGGCCAGATTCACCTGGCTTCACCACACGAGCCTATGCGCCACAGCACCTCATACCTCACCACTCCAAACTCTGCAGCCTTACCTCTCCCAGTCACACATATACATCCACCAGCCCAACACTCAAACCTAATCCTAAAGTCCAAGGGGGCACACACCCCCACAAACCCTCAGCATTCCCAATGATCATGCCACACCCCCACAAACCCTAGGCACACCCCGACTAACCCTGGCCACACCCCCACAAACCCGATTACCTTTGTCAGGAGGGGCAAGATCCAAGAAAGGCAAGTGTTGGACCTGGTTAATGAAGGCGTGGGCCAGATCAAAGTGGCAGGGTCGCGTGAAATTGAATCTCAAGTGAGGAGATCAAAAAGCACAAGAGGGCTGATTTGCCCACTGCCCGCATACTCTCAACCTAACCTAACAGTGACACGCTCTTCATTCTCCCGGTCGACAAAATGCCAACAAAAAAGCCCAGATGCCCAAAAGGCGAGAGAGAACCAGAAAGTTAAACCCAAGCTGGGTCCACAGAAAACCAGTCACCACTAAACTCAGGTGCAGAGACACCGAATGCCCAGTAAACACTGTCAATTTAACCCATGCAATCCCAGGCATACAGATGCCAGGTAATGATGTTTAAAAACAACATTACCCTCATAGTTACATGCCTCTCATTATCCTGGTCCATGGGAAAACACAAGCCGAGCTTGATCAACTCCGGCTGGGTCAACTCGGGGAGGGTGTTTAATGATGAAAGACCCGAAACACCCCATGATCCGAGGATGCATTACTGATGATGTGTCCCAGTGCACACCCGGTCCATTGAACCAAGTGGTGTCGGACCACGATAATGAAAGGCATGGGCCAGATTCACCTGGCTTCACCACACGAGCCTATGCGCCACAGCACCTCATACCTCACCACTCCAAACTCTGCAGCCTTACCTCTCCCAGTCACACATATACATCCACCAGCCCAACACTCAAACCTAATCCTAAAGTCCAAGGGGGCACACACCCCCACAAACCCTCAGCATTCCCAATGATCATGCCACACCCCCACAAACCCTAGGCACACCCCGACTAACCCTGGCCACACCCCCACAAACCCGATTACCTTTGTCAGGAGGGGCAAGATCCAAGAAAGGCAAGTGTTGGACCTGGTTAATGAAGGCGTGGGCCAGATCAAAGTGGCAGGGTCGCGTGAAATTGAATCTCAAGTGAGGAGATCAAAAAGCACAAGAGGGCTGATTTGCCCACTGCCCGCATACTCTCAACCTAACCCTAACCCTAACCCTAACCCTAACCCTACTGATGATGTGTTCCAGTGCACACCCGGTCCATTGAACCAAGTGGTGTCGGACCACGATAATGAAAGGCATGGGCCAGATTCACCTGGCTTGACCACATGAGCCTATGCGCCACAGCACCTCATACCTCACCACTCCAAACTCTGCAGCCTTACCTATCCCAGTCACACATATACATCCACCAGCCCAACACTCAAACCTAATCCTAAAGTCCAAGGGGGCACACACCCCCACAAACCCTCGGCACATCCCAGAGATGATGCCACACCCCCACAAACCCTAGGCACACCCCGACTAACCCTGGCCACTCCCCCACAAACCCGATTACCTTTGTCAGGAGGGGCAAGATCCAAGAAAGGCAAGTGTTGGACCTGGTTAATGAAGGCGTGGGCCAGATCAAAGTGGCAGGGTCGCGTGAAATTGAATCTCAAGTGAGGAGATCAAAAAGCACAAGAGGGCTGATTTGCCCACTGCCCGCATACTCTCAACCTAACCTAACAGTGACACGCTCTTCATTCTCCCGGTCGACAAAATGCCAAGAACAAAGCCCAGATGCCCAAACGGCAAGAGAGAACCAGAAGGTTAAACCCAAGCTGTGTCCACAGAAAACAAGTCACCACTAAACTCAGGTGCAGAGACACCGAATGCCCAGTAAACACTGTCAATTTAACCCATGCAATCCCAGGCATACAGATGCCAGGTAATGATGTTTAAAAACAACATTACCCTCATAGTTACATGCCTCTCATTTTCCTGGTCCATGGGAAAACACAAGCCGAGCTTGATCAACTCCGGCTGGGTCATCTCGGGGAGGGTGTTTAATGATGAAAGACCCGAAACACCCCATGATCCGAGGATGCATTACTGATGATGTGTCCCAGTGCACACCCGGTCCATTGAACCAAGTGGTGTCGGACCACGATAATGAAAGGCATGGGCCAGATTCACCTGGCTTCACCACTAAGCCCCATAGAACCTCATACCTCACCACTCAAAACTCTGCAGCCTTACCTATCCCAGTCACACATATACATCCACCAGCCCAACACTCAAACCTAATCCTAAAGTCCAAGGGGGCACACACCCCCACAAACCCTCGGCACATCCCAGAGATCATGCCACACCCCCACAAACCCTAGGCACACCCCGACTAACCCTGGCCACTCCCCCACAAACCCGATTACCTTTGTCAGGAGGGGCAAGATCCAAGAAAGGCAAGTGTTGGACCTGGTTAATGAAGGCGTGGGCCAGATCAAAGTGGCAGGGTCGCGTGAAATTGAATCTCAAGTGAGGAGATCAAAAAGCACAAGAGGGCTGATTTGCCCACTGCCCGCATACTCTCAACCTAACCCTAACCCTAACCCTAACCCTAACCCTAACCCTAACCCTAACCCTAACCCTAACCCTAACCCTAACCCTAACCCTAACCCTAACCCTAACCCTAACCCTAACCCTAACCCTAACCCTAACCCTACTGATGATGTGTTCCAGTGCACACCCGGTCCATTGAACCAAGTGGTGTCGGACCATGATAATGAAAGGCATGGGCCAGATTCACCTAGCTTCACCACACAAGCCTAAGCCCAATAGCACCTCATACCTCACCACTCAAAACTCTGCAGCCTTACCTATCCCAGTCACACATATACATCCACCAGCCCAACACTCAAACCTAATCCTAAAGTCCAAGGGGGCACACACCCCCACAAACCCTCGGCACATCCCAGAGATCATGCCACACCCCCACAAACCCTAGGCACACCCCGACTAACCCTGGCCACTCCCCCACAAACCCGATTATCTTTGTCAGGAGGGGCAAGATCCAAGAAAGGCAAGTGTTGGATCTGGTTAATGAAGGCGTGGGCCAGATCAAAGTGGCAGGGTCGAGTGAAATTGAATCTCAAGTGAGGAGATCAAAAAGCACAAGAGGGCTGATTTGCCCACTGCCCGCATACTCTCAACCTAACCCTAACCCTAACCCTAACCCTAGCTTCACCACACAAGCCTAAGCCCAATAGCACCTCATACCTCACCACTCCAAACTCTGCAGCCTTACCTATCCCAGTCACACATATACATCCACCACCCCAACACTCAAACCTAATCCTCAAGTCCAAGGGGGCACACACCCCCACAAACCCTCGGCACATCCCAGAGATCATGCCACACCCCCACAAACCCTAGGCACACCCCGACTAACCCTGGCCACTCCCCCACAAACCCGATTACCTTTGTCAGGAGGGGCAAGATCCAAGAAAGGCAAGTGTTGGACCTGGTTAATGAAGGCGTGGGCCAGATCAAAGTGGCAGGGTCGCGTGAAATTGAATCTCAAGTGAGGAGATCAAAAAGCACAAGAGGGCTGATTTGCCCACTGCCCGCATACTCTCAACCTAACCTAACAGTGACACGCTCTTCATTCTCCCGGTCGACAAAATGCCAAGAACAAAGCCCAGATGCCCGAACGGCAAGAGAGAACCAGAAAGTTAAACCCAAGCTGGGTCCACAGAAAACAAGCCACCACTAAACTCAGGTGCAGAGACACCGAATGCCCAGTAAACACTGTCAATTTAACCCATGCATCCCCAGGCATACAGATGCCAGGTAATGATGTTTAAAAACGTCATTACCCTCATAGTTACATGCCTCTCATTATCCTGGTCCATGGGAAAACACAAGCCGAGCTTGATCAACTCCGGCTGGGTCATCTCGGGGAGGGTGTTTAATGATGAAAGACCCGAAACACCCCATGATCCGAGGATGCATTACTGATGATGTGTCCCAGTGCACACCCGGTCCATTGAACCAAGTGGTGTCGGACCATGATAATGAAAGGCATGGGCCAGATTCACCTAGCTTCACCACACAAGCCTAAGCCCAATAGCACCTCATACCTCACCACTCAAAACTCTGCAGCCTTACCTATCCCAGTCACACATATACATCCACCAGCCCAACACTCAAACCTAATCCTAAAGTCCAAGGGGGCACACACCCCCACAAACCCTCGGCACATCCCAGAGATCATGCCACACCCCCACAAACCCTAGGCACACCCCGACTAACCCTGGCCACTCCCCCACAAACCCGATTATCTTTGTCAGGAGGGGCAAGATCCAAGAAAGGCAAGTGTTGGATCTGGTTAATGAAGGCGTGGGCCAGATCAAAGTGGCAGGGTCGAGTGAAATTGAATCTCAAGTGAGGAGATCAAAAAGCACAAGAGGGCTGATTTGCCCACTGCCCGCATACTCTCAACCTAACCCTAACCCTAACCCTAACCCTAGCTTCACCACACAAGCCTAAGCCCAATAGCACCTCATACCTCACCACTCCAAACTCTGCAGCCTTACCTATCCCAGTCACACATATACATCCACCACCCCAACACTCAAACCTAATCCTCAAGTCCAAGGGGGCACACACCCCCACAAACCCTCGGCACATCCCAGAGATCATGCCACACCCCCACAAACCCTAGGCACACCCCGACTAACCCTGGCCACTCCCCCACAAACCCGATTACCTTTGTCAGGAGGGGCAAGATCCAAGAAAGGCAAGTGTTGGACCTGGTTAATGAAGGCGTGGGCCAGATCAAAGTGGCAGGGTCGCGTGAAATTGAATCTCAAGTGAGGAGATCAAAAAGCACAAGAGGGCTGATTTGCCCACTGCCCGCATACTCTCAACCTAACCTAACAGTGACACGCTCTTCATTCTCCCGGTCGACAAAATGCCAAGAACAAAGCCCAGATGCCCGAACGGCAAGAGAGAACCAGAAAGTTAAACCCAAGCTGGGTCCACAGAAAACAAGCCACCACTAAACTCAGGTGCAGAGACACCGAATGCCCAGTAAACACTGTCAATTTAACCCATGCATCCCCAGGCATACAGATGCCAGGTAATGATGTTTAAAAACGTCATTACCCTCATAGTTACATGCCTCTCATTATCCTGGTCCATGGGAAAACACAAGCCGAGCTTGATCAACTCCGGCTGGGTCATCTCGGGGAGGGTGTTTAATGATGAAAGACCCGAAACACCCCATGATCCGAGGATGCATTACTGATGATGTGTCCCAGTGCACACCCGGTCCATTGAACCAAGTGGTGTCGGACCATGATAATGAAAGGCATGGGCCAGATTCACCTAGCTTCACCACACAAGCCTAAGCCCAATAGCACCTCATACCTCACCACTCAAAACTCTGCAGCCTTACCTATCCCAGTCACACATATACATCCACCAGCCCAACACTCAAACCTAATCCTAAAGTCCAAGGGGGCACACACCCCCACAAACCCTCGGCACATCCCAGAGATCATGCCACACCCCCACAAACCCTAGGCACACCCCGACTAACCCTGGCCACTCCCCCACAAACCCGATTATCTTTGTCAGGAGGGGCAAGATCCAAGAAAGGCAAGTGTTGGATCTGGTTAATGAAGGCGTGGGCCAGATCAAAGTGGCAGGGTCGAGTGAAATTGAATCTCAAGTGAGGAGATCAAAAAGCACAAGAGGGCTGATTTGCCCACTGCCCGCATACTCTCAACCTAACCCTAACCCTAACCCTAACCCTAGCTTCACCACACAAGCCTAAGCCCAATAGCACCTCATACCTCACCACTCCAAACTCTGCAGCCTTACCTATCCCAGTCACACATATACATCCACCACCCCAACACTCAAACCTAATCCTCAAGTCCAAGGGGGCACACACCCCCACAAACCCTCGGCACATCCCAGAGATCATGCCACACCCCCACAAACCCTAGGCACACCCCGACTAACCCTGGCCACTCCCCCACAAACCCGATTACCTTTGTCAGGAGGGGCAAGATCCAAGAAAGGCAAGTGTTGGACCTGGTTAATGAAGGCGTGGGCCAGATCAAAGTGGCAGGGTCGCGTGAAATTGAATCTCAAGTGAGGAGATCAAAAAGCACAAGAGGGCTGATTTGCCCACTGCCCGCATACTCTCAACCTAACCTAACAGTGACACGCTCTTCATTCTCCCGGTCGACAAAATGCCAAGAACAAAGCCCAGATGCCCGAACGGCAAGAGAGAACCAGAAAGTTAAACCCAAGCTGGGTCCACAGAAAACAAGCCACCACTAAACTCAGGTGCAGAGACACCGAATGCCCAGTAAACACTGTCAATTTAACCCATGCATCCCCAGGCATACAGATGCCAGGTAATGATGTTTAAAAACGTCATTACCCTCATAGTTACATGCCTCTCATTATCCTGGTCCATGGGAAAACACAAGCCGAGCTTGATCAACTCCGGCTGGGTCATCTCGGGGAGGGTGTTTAATGATGAAAGACCCGAAACACCCCATGATCCGAGGATGCATTACTGATGATGTGTCCCAGTGCACACCCGGTCCATTGAACCAAGTGGTGTCGGACCATGATAATGAAAGGCATGGGCCAGATTCACCTAGCTTCACCACACAAGCCTAAGCCCAATAGCACCTCATACCTCACCACTCAAAACTCTGCAGCCTTACCTATCCCAGTCACACATATACATCCACCAGCCCAACACTCAAACCTAATCCTAAAGTCCAAGGGGGCACACACCCCCACAAACCCTCGGCACATCCCAGAGATCATGCCACACCCCCACAAACCCTAGGCACACCCCGACTAACCCTGGCCACTCCCCCACAAACCCG
>NW_027274344.1:40000-50000 GCF_030028105.1 Mobula birostris | reverse complement strand
CCTTGGCCCACGTACGCGTCGCGGACACCCCTTTTCTCTTTCTCTCTCAGGATTCGTATATGACAATGCCGAGAAACGTACCGACAATTTGCTGCACCGCCCGCCGGACCGCTCACAAGGCTCTCCTCGTCCCGAGGACACTAGCCTTCTCGCGGAACCGGAGGCTGCACGCGGACCGCTCTGGCGACCGGACGTCTCCGGCCTCTGCTGGAGCGGGGAGGGAACGCGCGGGTGCCGCCCGACCTTCTGGAAATCGCACATCGGCCGGCCGTCAGTCGGTAGCACCGCGCGCGCAGAGCCTCTCCTTTCTCTCGTTGGTGACCGAGGATCAACGCTTCGGTTGAGTCAGGCTGAACCGGGCATCTCCCTGCCACTCTGGCCTATGGAACTCTCCCGACTCTTTCGCCTTGCCCCTACGGCGCGAAAGAGTGCTGCTGCGGCCGGCGCGCCCGTCCCTTGCTCTCTCGGGCCATGTCTGTCGTCGCAGTGCCGCGCCATCCCCTATCGAGCCGCGTCGCTGGGTGAGGTCCGCACCCGCACCCTTCCGCCGAGCTGGCTCTCAGGACGGTCGACGGTCGCCGCTCGCCTCCGTCGGCCCAGGGCCTAACGCCGCGCCGGTGAACGCCTCGCCATCCCACCCCGTCGATCGCGCCGGTGAGGTCCGCACCTTCACCGCCTAGGTATATGCGCGTGGGTGTAGCTGCCTTCTCGGGATGGTCGACGGTCGTTCGACCGGCCCCCGTCGTCTATGCGCACAGCAGTCCCGTCCGCCGGCGGGAGACTCCGTCAATCGATCGTGGTGCAAACGTGCGAATGCCCAACGTCAATTCCGCCCAAAGCATGAAGCCCTCGGTCGGCAATCGGGCCGCCCCGCGGCAGACCCACCTGCCCACCTCCGGAGATGGTAACGAGCCGAGCACGGAAGTTCGGCGCACGTGTCGAGACCGTCGCTTCCACTCGGCCTCTCCCAAAGGTAGGACCGACCAAGCCGGATCGATCGGGGAACAGAGGTCTAACGCAGACGACACTCGCGAGGGCACCAGCGGCAGGCTTGTCCCTTCTCCGTCTTGGTACACACAATGCCTCTTTGCTTTTCGGATCGATATAAAGCTTTTGCCACCGTCGGTCTGCCGGCCGCCGCCCGCGGTCCGCGCTCAGACTCTGTCTGTCCGCAGCCCCCGCTGCGTTCTTGGACTTTGTCATTTTTTTCGGAAATAGCGAAAAAAAGGCTTTTATCATTGTTAAGTCGGAGCTCGCCCGGCCTCCCGCTTACTGAGTCACAATTGAGTAAGGCTCACTTAGAACTCTGCACTGTGTCAACCGTACCACTAGTCACCCTGCTAAGTGTGTCTGGAAAACGTGTTCCCGTAAATCTCCGGGAACCCCGCCAATCCCCCCGTACAGAAATTGCATGTGTCAAGTCGGCGGGATGCCTCCCGGAAGTCCTGCCGGGAAGGTCGCACTCTGGCCCCGCCAGGCGGGGCAAATCCGACCCCCATAGTGACTTCCGGGCCTAACTCGTTAACCAGAGCCGCGACAGACCGTGCAACAATGACATGTGTCAAACCGGCGGCACGACGCCCGGAGCTCATGCCGGTCGCGGGGGACCTCGGGCCCGCCCGACGGGGCAGATCCGACCTTCACAGGCTT
This sequence comes from Mobula birostris, assembly GCF_030028105.1. Taxonomy (NCBI): domain Eukaryota; kingdom Metazoa; phylum Chordata; class Chondrichthyes; order Myliobatiformes; family Myliobatidae; genus Mobula; species Mobula birostris. The sequence continues at coordinate 48,350 of NW_027274344.1, read as the reverse complement.
CCGACGGCAATTGGTTAACCGGCGTGGCGCCGAGGGCACGCGGCTGGCTCGGCGGGCGGCCCTCCGGTAGTGCCGCCGTCGATCGGCCGCCTCGGTCGGCAGGAGGGCCCCGAAGTCGCCTTCATTCTGACTTCCGAGTCGGGACTTAGATTACTTTCGACTCTTCAGCCAAGGTCTCGGATCGACGGCGGGACCTGCGGTTGTCCCTCCGAAAATGCCGCCGCTCGGCCGGCACGGCCCGCCGAATACGTCCCCTTACTGGCTCCCGCCTCGGGACTTTGTCAGAAATTCATTCGGGCAAGGTTTCCATTCGGCGGCCGGAGCACCGGTAGTCATACGGAAAATGCCGCCCCTCGGCCGGCATGGGCCTGCGAATAGGTCCCGCTGACAGACTTCCGCAATTGGGTATTTGTCCGAAAATCCATACCGGCAATCTTCGGAATCGTGCGGAAAAGCTGCCGCGTGGCCCGGGTTAACCAATTGGGGAGGCCGGTGCCATCTACCGAATACTTCAACAACTCGTGAAAACGGCCTCCCTATATATCTGCAGGAACCCCGCCAATGCCCCCGTACAGAAATTGCATGTGTCAAAGGGGCGGCCGAATCTGACCCCGGCGGCCGAGCCTCTGGAACTCCGGGTCGGCCTCGGCCGGCAAATCCGACCCCCATCCAGACTTCCGGAGCGGACTTGGTTAACGAATTGCCACCGGGCAAATGGTTAACCGACAGATCTTGGAGGCTCGTTACCCAAGCCATCCCCCGCCGGTGCGAAAAGTTAACAATCAGCGGGCGGGCAATTCGTGAACCGACCGGGACCGGGCAATTCGTTAACCATTCGGAACCGGGCAATTCGTTAACCAACCTTGTCCTGGCAATGAGTGCACCAACCCGGCCGGACAATTCGTTAACCAAGCTGGCTCTGGCAATTCGTTAACCAACCTGGCCGGGACAATTCGTTAACCAACCCGGCCGGACAATTCGTTAACCAAGCTGGCTCTGGCAATTCGTTAACCTACCCGGCCATGGCAATTCGTTAACCAACCTGACCCTGACAATTCGTTAACCAACCCTGTCCTGGCAATGAGTGCACCAACCCGGCCGGACAATTCGGTAACCAACCAGACCCTGGCAATTCGTTAACCAACCAGGACGGGCAATTCGTCAACCAACCCTGTCCTGGCAATGAGTGCACCAACCCGGCCGGACAATTCGGTAACCAACCAGACCCTGGCAATTCGTTAACCAACCAGGACGGGCAATTCGTCAACCAACCCTGTCCTGGCAATGAGTGCACCAACCCGGCCGGACAATTCGGCAACCAACCAGACCCTGGCAATTCGTTAACCAACCTGACCCGGACAATTCGTTAAGCAACCAGGACGGGCAATTCGTTAACCAACCAGGCCCGGACAATACTTTAACCACCCTGGTTTTCCAATTCGTGAACCAACTGGGAACGGACAATTCGGTAACCAACCCTGTCCTGGCAATGAGTGCACCAACCCGGCCGGACAATTCGTTAACCACCCTGTCCTTGCCAATTCGTGAACCAACTGGGAACGGACAATTCGTTAACCAACCCGGCCGGACAATTCGTTAACCAAGCTGGCTCTGGCAATTCGTTAACCTACACGGCCATGGCAATTCGTTAACCAACCTGACCCTGACAATTCGTTAACCAGCCAGGACGGGCAATTCGTTAACCAACCTGGCCCGGACAATTCCTTAACCACCCTGGCCTTGCCAATTCGTGAACCAACTGGGAACGGACAATTCGTTAACCAACCCGGCCGGACAATTCGTTAACCAAGCTGGCTCTGGCAATTCGTTAACCTACACGGCCATGGCAATTCGTTAACCAACCTGACCCTGACAATTCGTTAACCAGCCAGGACGGGCAATTCGTTAACCAACCTGGCCCGGACAATTCCTTAACCACCCTGGCCTTGCCAATTCGTGAACCAACTGGGAACGGACAATTCATTAAACAACCCTGTCCTGGCAATGAGTGCACCAACCCAGCCGGACAATTCGTTAACCAAGCTGGCTCTGGCAATTCGTTAACCTACTCGGACATGCCAATTCGTTAACCAGTCTGACCCGGACAATTCGTTAACCAACCCGGCCCGGCCCGGGCAATTGGTTAACCAACCGAGACTGGCCAATTCGTTATCCACCCCGGCCTGGCCAATTGGGTAACCAACCGGGCCTGGACAATTGATTAACCAGCCTGGCCCGGCCATAACGTTAACCAAGCGACTCCCGCCGATTACCCGCGCTGCAATGAATTTCGTTAAGTTGGGTCTGGCAAGCCGCTAACCCGGCCGGCCGGGCCTGACAACGCTCTCGAAACCCGGAACAGGCAGTTTCGTGAATCAACCGCGCACGCTCCTGACAATGGGCTAACCAACCCTGCACGGTCAAGTCGTTAACCAAGCCGAACCATTGACAATTCGCTAACCAACCCTGCTCGGGCAAATCGTTAACCAAACCCAACCCCGACAATTCGTTAACCAACCCTGCACGGTCAAGTCGTTAACCAAGCCCAAACCCGACAATTCGTTAACCAACCCATACATGGCAATTCGCTAAACAACCCGGCTCGGGCAAATGGTTAACCAAGCCGGCCGGGCAAATCGTTAACCGGCCCGGCAGTCCCGACAATTCGACAATCAACCAGCTGAGGACAAACCCTTCGCCCTCAATAACAACTAGTTCTTGCCCCGCCGTCAAAATGTCCCGGCCGATGTTCATCAGAAACTCCTTGCTGGCCCATGGGCCCAGTTACTCGCGCCGTTTACCCGCGCTGCACTGAATTTCGTCAAGTTGGGTCTGGCAACCCGCTAACCCGGCCGGCCGGGCCTGACAACGCTCTAGAAACCCGGAACAGGCAGTTTCGTGAACCAACCGCGCACGCTCCTGACAGTGCGTTAGCCAACCCTGCTCGGGCAAATCGTTAATCAAGCCCAACCCTGAAACTGCGTTAACCAACCCGGCCATGGCAATTCATTAACCAACCCGGCTCGGGCCAATGGTTAACCAAACCCAACCCTGACAATTCGGTAACCAACCCGGCTCGGGCAAATGGTAAAGCAAGCCGGCCGGGCAAATCGTTAACCGGCCCGGCAGTCCCGACAATTCGACAATCAACCAGCTGAGGACAAACCCTTCGCCCTCAATAACAACTAGTTCTTGCCCCGCCGTCAAAATGTCCCGGCCGATGTTCATCAGAAACTCCTTGCTGGCCCATGGGCCCCCCTCCTTATATACCTTAAGAGAGTCATAGTTACTCCCGCCGTTTACCCGCGCCGCACTGAATTTCGTCAAGTTGGGTCTGGCAAGCCGCTAACCCGGCCGGCCGGGCCTGACAACGCTCTAGAAACCCGGAACAGGCAGTTTCGTGAACCAACTGCGCACGCTCCTGACAATGTGTTCACCCACCCTGCTCGGGCAAATCGTTAATCAAGCCCAACCCTGAAACTGCGTTAACCAACCCGGCCATGGCAATTCATTAACCAACCCGGCTCGGACAAATGGTTAACCAAGCCCAACCCTGACAATTCGGTAACCAACCCGGCTCGGGCAAATGGTTAACCAAGCCGGCCGGGCAAATCGTTAACCGGCCCGGCAGTCCCGACAATTCGACAATCAACCAGCTGAGGACAAACCCTTCGCCCTCAATAACAACTAGTTCTTGCCCCGCCGTCAAAATGTCCCGGCCGATGTTCATCAGAAACTCCTTGCTGGCCCATGGGCCCCCCTCCTTATTAAGAGAGTCATAGTTACTCCCGCCGTTTACCCGCGCCGCCCTGAATTTCGTCAAGTTGGGTCTGGCAAGCCGCTAACCCGGCCGGCCGGGCCTGACAACGCTCTAGAAACCCGGAACAGGCAGTTTCGTGAACCAACCGCGCACGCTCCTGACAATGCGTTAGCCAACCCTGCTCGGGCAAATCGTTAACCAAGCCCAAACCCGACAATTCGTTAACCAACCCGGCCATGGCAATTCGCTAACCAACCCGGCCCGGGCAAATGGTTAACCAAGCCGGCCGGGCAAATCGGTAACCGGCCCGGCAGCCCCGACTATTCGACAATCAACCAGCTGAGGACAAACCCTTCGCCCTCAATAACAACTAGTTCTTGCCCCGCCGTCAAAATGTCCCGGCCGATGTTCATCAGAAACTCCTTGCTGGCATAGTTACTCCCGCCGTTTACCCGCGCCGCACTGAATTTCGTCAAGTTGGGTCTGGCAAGCCGCTAACCCGGCCGGCCGGGCCTGACAACGCTCTAGAAACCCGGAACAGGCAGTTTCGTGAACCAACCGCGCACGCTCCTGACAATGCGTTAGCCAACCCTGCTCGGGCAAATCGTTAATCAAGCCCAACCCTGAAACTGCGTTAACCAACCCGGCCATGGCAATTCATTAACCAACCCGGCTCGGACAAATGGTTAACCAAGCCCAACCCTGACAATTCGGTAACCAACCCGGCTCGGGCAAATGATTAACCAAGCCGGCCGGGCAAATCGGTAACCGGCCCGGCAGCCCCGACTATTCGACAATCAACCCGCTGAGGACAAACCCTTCGCCCTCAATAACAACTAGTTCTTGCCCCGCCGTCAAAATGTCCCGGCCGATGTTCATCAGAAACTCCTTGCTGGCCCATGGGCCCCCCCTCCTTACCTTAAGAGAGTCATAGTTACTGCCGCCGTTTACCCGCGCCGCACTGAATTTCGTCAAGTTGGGTCTGGCAACCCGCTAACCCGGCCGGCCGGGCCTGACAACGCTCTAGAAACCCGGAACAGGCAGTTTCGTGAACCAACCGCGCACGCTCCTGACAAGGCGTTAACCAACCCTGCACGGTCAAGTCGTTAACCAAGCCCAAACCCGACAATTCGTTAACCAACCCAACCATGGCAATTCGCTAACCAACCCGGCCCGGGCAAATGGTTAACCAAGCCCAACCCTGACAATTCGTTAACCAACCCGGCCCGGGCAAATGGTTAACCAAGCCGGCCGGGCAAATCGGTAACCGGCCCGGCAGCCCCGACTATTCGACAATCAACCAGCTGAGGACAAACCCTTCGCCCTCAATAACAACTAGTTCTTGCCCCGCCGTCAAAATGTCCCGGCCGATGTTCATCAGAAACTCCTTGCTGGCCCATGGGCCCCCCTCCTTAAGAGAGTCATAGTTACTCCCGCCGTTTACCCGCGCCGCACTGAATTACGTCAAGTTGGGTCTGGCAACCCGCTAACCCGGCCGGCCGGGCCTGACAACGCTCTAGAAACCCGGAACAGGCAGTTTCGTGAACCAACTGCGCACGCTCCTGACAATGTGTTCACCCACCCTGCTCGGGCAAATCGTTAATCAAGCCCAACCCTGAAACTGCGTTAACCAAGCCCAACCCTGACAATTCGGTAACCAACCCGGCTCGGGCAAATGGTTAACCAAGCCGGCCGGGCAAATCGGTAACCGGCCCGGCAGCCCCGACTATTCGACAATCAACCAGCTGAGGACAAACCCTTCACCCTCAATAACAGCTACGTCTTGCCCCGCCGTCAAAATGTCCCGGCCGATGTTCATCAGAAACTCCTTGCTGGCCCATGGGCCCCCCTCCTTAACCTTAAGAGAGTCATAGTTACTCCCGCCGATGACCCGCGCTGCACTGAATTTCGTCAAGTTGGGTCTGGCAAGCCGCTAACCCGGCCGGCCGGGCCTGACAATGCTCTAGAAACCCGGAACAGGCAGTTTCGTGAACCAACCGCGCACGCTCCTGACAAGGCGTTAACCAACCCTGCACGGTCAAGTCGTTAACCAAGCCCAAACCCGACAATTCGTTAACCAACCCAACCATGGCAATTCGCTAACCAACCCGGCCCGGGCAAATGGTTAACCAAGCCCAACCCTGACAATTCGTTAACCAACCCGGCCCGGGCAAATGGTTAACCAAGCCGGCCGGGCAAATCGGTAACCGGCCCGGCAGCCCCGACTATTCGACAATCAACCCGCTGAGGACAAACCCTTCGCCCTCAATAACAACTAGTTCTTGCCCCGCCGTCAAAATGTCCCGGCCGATGTTCATCAGAAACTCCTTGCTGGCCCATGGGCCCCCCTCCTTACCTTAAGAGAGTCATAGTTACTCCCGCCGTTTACCCGCGCCGCACTGAATTTCGTCAAGTTGGGTCTGGCAAGCCGCTAACCCGGCCGGCCGGGCCTGACAATGCTCTAGAAACCCGGAACAGGCAGTTTCGTGAACCAACTGCGCACGCTCCTGACAATGTGTTCACCCACCCTGCTCGGGCAAATCGTTAACCAAGCCCAAACCCGACAATTCGTTAACCAACCCGGCCATGGCAATTCGCTAACCAACCCGGCCCGGGCAAATGGTTAACCAAGCCGGCCGGGCAAATCGGTAACCGGCCCGGCAGCCCCGACTATTCGACAATCAACCAGCTGAGGACAAACCCTTCGCCCTCAATAACAACTAGTTCTTGCCCCGCCGTCAAAATGTCCCGGCCGATGTTCATCAGAAACTCCTTGCTGGCCCATGGGCCCCCCTCCTTACCTTAAGAGAGTCATAGTTACTCCCGCCGTTTACCCGCGCCGCACTGAATTTCGTCAAGTTGGGTCTGGCAAGCCGCTAACCCGGCCGGCCGGGCCTGACAACGCTCTAGAAACCCGGAACAGGCAGTTTCGTGAACCAACCGCGCACGCTCATGACAATGCGTTAGCCAACCCTGCTCGGGCAAATCGTTAATCAAGCCCAACCCTGAAACTGCGTTAACCAACCCGGCCATGGCAATTCATTAACCAACCCGGCTCGGACAAATGGTTAACCAAGCCCAACCCTGACAATTCGGTAACCAACCCGGCTCGGGCAAATGGTTAACCAAGCCGGCCGGGCAAATCGGTAACCGGCCCGGCAGCCCCGACTATTCGACAATCAACCAGCTGAGGACAAACCCTTCACCCTCAATAACAACTACGTCTTGCCCCGCCGTCAAAATGTCCCGGCCGATGTTCATCAGAAACTCCTTGCTGGCCCATGGGCCCCCCTCCTTACCTTAAGAGAGTCATAGTTACTCCCGCCGATTACCCGCGCTGCACTGAATTTCGTCAAGTTGGGTCTGGCAAGCCGCTAACCCGGCCGGCCGGGCCTGACAATGCTCTAGAAACCCGGAACAGGCAGTTTCGTGAACCAACTGCGCACGCTCCTGACAATGTGTTCACCCACCCTGCTCGGGCAAATCGTTAACCAAGCCCAAACCCGACAATTCGTTAACCAACCCAACCATGACAATTCGTTAACCAAGCCGGCCGGGCAAATCGGTAACCGGCCCGGCAGCCCCGACTATTCGACAATCAACCAGCTGAGGACAAACCCTTCACTCTCAATAACAACGACGTCTTGCCCCGCCGTCAAAATGTCCCGGCCGATGTTCACCAGAAACTCCTTGCTGGCCCATGGGCCCCCCGCCTTAAGTCATAGTTACTCCCGCCGAATACCCGCGCTTCACTGAATTTCGTCAAGCTGGCCCTGTCAAATCCTTAACCCGACCGGACCCTGACAATTCGATAAAAAAAAACAGCTGGCGCAGCCCTCCTCTTCCAATGCTACGGCGCACGGGGCCCGCGCGGTGGGTGGGTGGGTGGGTGTGTGGGTGTGTGAGCTTGAACCATGTGTCCGGAGATCGGGTGGTCCAGGGAGTTTTGGTTACCCAGGTGCAATTCGTTAACCAAGTCTGGCTCGGAAGTCCGGATGCGGGTCGGATTTGCCGGCCACTGCCGGCCGGGAGTTCCAGAGCCCCGGCCGCCGGGGTCAAGTTCGGCCGCCCCTTTGACACATGCGATTTCTGTACGGGGGCATTGGCGGGGTTCCTGCAGATATATGGGGAGGCGGTTTTCACGATCACCGAGGAGTGGTCGACAGGCGGCACGGGCCTCCCCACATCGTTAACCCGGGCCGCGTGGCGGCATTTACGGCCGAATCTCAACTTTGCCCGTACGAATTTTCGGACCAATTCCCACTGGCGGAAGTCCGCCTGGGGACCGATTCGGAGGGCTGTGCCGGCCGGGCGGCGGCATTTTCGGCCGGACCACCGGAGCTCCCCGCGCCTACCCGATGTCTCGAGTCACAACTTGGGACTTTCGGGCAGGCGGGTTCCACGGCCTCTGGCCGGTCGAGGCGCGCCATCCATCCACGGTGGGAGCAATCCCGCCGGAGGGCCGCCCACCGACCGACCGAGGCGAGCTCCGGCTAACGCAGCGGCGCCGGTTAACGAAGAGGCGCCTAACTTTACCGCCAAGGGGGACAACACTAATTATGCCCCTAACCGCGCCAAAAAGTTGGCTGG
>NW_027274344.1:20000-30000 GCF_030028105.1 Mobula birostris | reverse complement strand
TGCGCCCGGCTGGCCTGCGCCCCGCCCGTCCGCCCGCCGCCAGATGCGCGAGGGGGTGGGGGGGGGGGGGTCGGTCGTGCGCCAGGTAAGCTGCCGCGCTCGTGCACGTGGCCTCCCCGCCGCCGGGGTAGGTTGGTGCTCGGTTCAGCCATCGGCGGTCCCCTCCATTGCAGGGATCCGCTGGGTGTCGCGGCGCCGCACGCGCCCTTGGCCCACGTACGCGTCGCGGACACCCCTTTTCTCTTTCTCTCTCAGGATTCGTATATGACAATGCCGAGAAACGTACCGACAATTTGCTGCACCGCCCGCCGGACCGCTCACAAGGCTCTCCTCGTCCCGAGGACACTAGCCTTCTCGCGGAACCGGAGGCTGCACGCGGACCGCTCTGGCGACCGGACGTCTCCGGCCTCTGCTGGAGCGGGGAGGGAACGCGCGGGTGCCGCCCGACCTTCTGGAAATCGCACATCGGCCGGCCGTCAGTCGGTAGCACCGCGCGCGCAGAGCCTCTCCTTTCTCTCGTTGGTGACCGAGGATCAACGCTTCGGTTGAGTCAGGCTGAACCGGGCATCTCCCTGCCACTCTGGCCTATGGAACTCTCCCGACTCTTTCGCCTTGCCCCTACGGCGCGAAAGAGTGCTGCTGCGGCCGGCGCGCCCGTCCCTTGCTCTCTCGGGCCATGTCTGTCGTCGCAGTGCCGCGCCATCCCCTATCGAGCCGCGTCGCTGGGTGAGGTCCGCACCCGCACCCTTCCGCCGAGCTGGCTCTCAGGACGGTCGACGGTCGCCGCTCGCCTCCGTCGGCCCAGGGCCTAACGCCGCGCCGGTGAACGCCTCGCCATCCCACCCCGTCGATCGCGCCGGTGAGGTCCGCACCTTCACCGCCTAGGTATATGCGCGTGGGTGTAGCTGCCTTCTCGGGATGGTCGACGGTCGTTCGACCGGCCCCCGTCGTCTATGCGCACAGCAGTCCCGTCCGCCGGCGGGAGACTCCGTCAATCGATCGTGGTGCAAACGTGCGAATGCCCAACGTCAATTCCGCCCAAAGCATGAAGCCCTCGGTCGGCAATCGGGCCGCCCCGCGGCAGACCCACCTGCCCACCTCCGGAGATGGTAACGAGCCGAGCACGGAAGTTCGGCGCACGTGTCGAGACCGTCGCTTCCACTCGGCCTCTCCCAAAGGTAGGACCGACCAAGCCGGATCGATCGGGGAACAGAGGTCTAACGCAGACGACACTCGCGAGGGCACCAGCGGCAGGCTTGTCCCTTCTCCGTCTTGGTACACACAATGCCTCTTTGCTTTTCGGATCGATATAAAGCTTTTGCCACCGTCGGTCTGCCGGCCGCCGCCCGCGGTCCGCGCTCAGACTCTGTCTGTCCGCAGCCCCCGCTGCGTTCTTGGACTTTGTCATTTTTTTCGGAAATAGCGAAAAAAAGGCTTTTATCATTGTTAAGTCGGAGCTCGCCCGGCCTCCCGCTTACTGAGTCACAATTGAGTAAGGCTCACTTAGAACTCTGCACTGTGTCAACCGTACCACTAGTCACCCTGCTAAGTGTGTCTGGAAAACGTGTTCCCGTAAATCTCCGGGAACCCCGCCAATCCCCCCGTACAGAAATTGCATGTGTCAAGTCGGCGGGATGCCTCCCGGAAGTCCTGCCGGGAAGGTCGCACTCTGGCCCCGCCAGGCGGGGCAAATCCGACCCCCATAGTGACTTCCGGGCCTAACTCGTTAACCAGAGCCGCGACAGACCGTGCAACAATGACATGTGTCAAACCGGCGGCACGACGCCCGGAGCTCATGCCGGTCGCGGGGGACCTCGGGCCCGCCCGACGGGGCAGATCCGACCTTCACAGGCTTCCGACGGCAATTGGTTAACCGGCGTGGCGCCGAGGGCACGCGGCTGGCTCGGCGGGCGGCCCTCCGGTAGTGCCGCCGTCGATCGGCCGCCTCGGTCGGCAGGAGGGCCCCGAAGTCGCCTTCATTCTGACTTCCGAGTCGGGACTTAGATTACTTTCGACTCTTCAGCCAAGGTCTCGGATCGACGGCGGGACCTGCGGTTGTCCCTCCGAAAATGCCGCCGCTCGGCCGGCACGGCCCGCCGAATACGTCCCCTTACTGGCTCCCGCCTCGGGACTTTGTCAGAAATTCATTCGGGCAAGGTTTCCATTCGGCGGCCGGAGCACCGGTAGTCATACGGAAAATGCCGCCCCTCGGCCGGCATGGGCCTGCGAATAGGTCCCGCTGACAGACTTCCGCAATTGGGTATTTGTCCGAAAATCCATACCGGCAATCTTCGGAATCGTGCGGAAAAGCTGCCGCGTGGCCCGGGTTAACCAATTGGGGAGGCCGGTGCCATCTACCGAATACTTCAACAACTCGTGAAAACGGCCTCCCTATATATCTGCAGGAACCCCGCCAATGCCCCCGTACAGAAATTGCATGTGTCAAAGGGGCGGCCGAATCTGACCCCGGCGGCCGAGCCTCTGGAACTCCGGGTCGGCCTCGGCCGGCAAATCCGACCCCCATCCAGACTTCCGGAGCGGACTTGGTTAACGAATTGCCACCGGGCAAATGGTTAACCGACAGATCTTGGAGGCTCGTTACCCAAGCCATCCCCCGCCGGTGCGAAAAGTTAACAATCAGCGGGCGGGCAATTCGTGAACCGACCGGGACCGGGCAATTCGTTAACCATTCGGAACCGGGCAATTCGTTAACCAACCTTGTCCTGGCAATGAGTGCACCAACCCGGCCGGACAATTCGTTAACCAAGCTGGCTCTGGCAATTCGTTAACCAACCTGGCCGGGACAATTCGTTAACCAACCCGGCCGGACAATTCGTTAACCAAGCTGGCTCTGGCAATTCGTTAACCTACCCGGCCATGGCAATTCGTTAACCAACCTGACCCTGACAATTCGTTAACCAACCCTGTCCTGGCAATGAGTGCACCAACCCGGCCGGACAATTCGGTAACCAACCAGACCCTGGCAATTCGTTAACCAACCAGGACGGGCAATTCGTCAACCAACCCTGTCCTGGCAATGAGTGCACCAACCCGGCCGGACAATTCGGTAACCAACCAGACCCTGGCAATTCGTTAACCAACCAGGACGGGCAATTCGTCAACCAACCCTGTCCTGGCAATGAGTGCACCAACCCGGCCGGACAATTCGGCAACCAACCAGACCCTGGCAATTCGTTAACCAACCTGACCCGGACAATTCGTTAAGCAACCAGGACGGGCAATTCGTTAACCAACCAGGCCCGGACAATACTTTAACCACCCTGGTTTTCCAATTCGTGAACCAACTGGGAACGGACAATTCGGTAACCAACCCTGTCCTGGCAATGAGTGCACCAACCCGGCCGGACAATTCGTTAACCACCCTGTCCTTGCCAATTCGTGAACCAACTGGGAACGGACAATTCGTTAACCAACCCGGCCGGACAATTCGTTAACCAAGCTGGCTCTGGCAATTCGTTAACCTACACGGCCATGGCAATTCGTTAACCAACCTGACCCTGACAATTCGTTAACCAGCCAGGACGGGCAATTCGTTAACCAACCTGGCCCGGACAATTCCTTAACCACCCTGGCCTTGCCAATTCGTGAACCAACTGGGAACGGACAATTCGTTAACCAACCCGGCCGGACAATTCGTTAACCAAGCTGGCTCTGGCAATTCGTTAACCTACACGGCCATGGCAATTCGTTAACCAACCTGACCCTGACAATTCGTTAACCAGCCAGGACGGGCAATTCGTTAACCAACCTGGCCCGGACAATTCCTTAACCACCCTGGCCTTGCCAATTCGTGAACCAACTGGGAACGGACAATTCATTAAACAACCCTGTCCTGGCAATGAGTGCACCAACCCAGCCGGACAATTCGTTAACCAAGCTGGCTCTGGCAATTCGTTAACCTACTCGGACATGCCAATTCGTTAACCAGTCTGACCCGGACAATTCGTTAACCAACCCGGCCCGGCCCGGGCAATTGGTTAACCAACCGAGACTGGCCAATTCGTTATCCACCCCGGCCTGGCCAATTGGGTAACCAACCGGGCCTGGACAATTGATTAACCAGCCTGGCCCGGCCATAACGTTAACCAAGCGACTCCCGCCGATTACCCGCGCTGCAATGAATTTCGTTAAGTTGGGTCTGGCAAGCCGCTAACCCGGCCGGCCGGGCCTGACAACGCTCTCGAAACCCGGAACAGGCAGTTTCGTGAATCAACCGCGCACGCTCCTGACAATGGGCTAACCAACCCTGCACGGTCAAGTCGTTAACCAAGCCGAACCATTGACAATTCGCTAACCAACCCTGCTCGGGCAAATCGTTAACCAAACCCAACCCCGACAATTCGTTAACCAACCCTGCACGGTCAAGTCGTTAACCAAGCCCAAACCCGACAATTCGTTAACCAACCCATACATGGCAATTCGCTAAACAACCCGGCTCGGGCAAATGGTTAACCAAGCCGGCCGGGCAAATCGTTAACCGGCCCGGCAGTCCCGACAATTCGACAATCAACCAGCTGAGGACAAACCCTTCGCCCTCAATAACAACTAGTTCTTGCCCCGCCGTCAAAATGTCCCGGCCGATGTTCATCAGAAACTCCTTGCTGGCCCATGGGCCCAGTTACTCGCGCCGTTTACCCGCGCTGCACTGAATTTCGTCAAGTTGGGTCTGGCAACCCGCTAACCCGGCCGGCCGGGCCTGACAACGCTCTAGAAACCCGGAACAGGCAGTTTCGTGAACCAACCGCGCACGCTCCTGACAGTGCGTTAGCCAACCCTGCTCGGGCAAATCGTTAATCAAGCCCAACCCTGAAACTGCGTTAACCAACCCGGCCATGGCAATTCATTAACCAACCCGGCTCGGGCCAATGGTTAACCAAACCCAACCCTGACAATTCGGTAACCAACCCGGCTCGGGCAAATGGTAAAGCAAGCCGGCCGGGCAAATCGTTAACCGGCCCGGCAGTCCCGACAATTCGACAATCAACCAGCTGAGGACAAACCCTTCGCCCTCAATAACAACTAGTTCTTGCCCCGCCGTCAAAATGTCCCGGCCGATGTTCATCAGAAACTCCTTGCTGGCCCATGGGCCCCCCTCCTTATATACCTTAAGAGAGTCATAGTTACTCCCGCCGTTTACCCGCGCCGCACTGAATTTCGTCAAGTTGGGTCTGGCAAGCCGCTAACCCGGCCGGCCGGGCCTGACAACGCTCTAGAAACCCGGAACAGGCAGTTTCGTGAACCAACTGCGCACGCTCCTGACAATGTGTTCACCCACCCTGCTCGGGCAAATCGTTAATCAAGCCCAACCCTGAAACTGCGTTAACCAACCCGGCCATGGCAATTCATTAACCAACCCGGCTCGGACAAATGGTTAACCAAGCCCAACCCTGACAATTCGGTAACCAACCCGGCTCGGGCAAATGGTTAACCAAGCCGGCCGGGCAAATCGTTAACCGGCCCGGCAGTCCCGACAATTCGACAATCAACCAGCTGAGGACAAACCCTTCGCCCTCAATAACAATTAGTTCTTGCCCCGCCGTCAAAATGTCCCGGCCGATGTTCATCAGAAACTCCTTGCTGGCCCATGGGCCCCCCTCCTTATTAAGAGAGTCATAGTTACTCCCGCCGTTTACCCGCGCCGCCCTGAATTTCGTCAAGTTGGGTCTGGCAAGCCGCTAACCCGGCCGGCCGGGCCTGACAACGCTCTAGAAACCCGGAACAGGCAGTTTCGTGAACCAACCGCGCACGCTCCTGACAATGCGTTAGCCAACCCTGCTCGGGCAAATCGTTAACCAAGCCCAAACCCGACAATTCGTTAACCAACCCGGCCATGGCAATTCGCTAACCAACCCGGCCCGGGCAAATGGTTAACCAAGCCGGCCGGGCAAATCGGTAACCGGCCCGGCAGCCCCGACTATTCGACAATCAACCAGCTGAGGACAAACCCTTCGCCCTCAATAACAACTAGTTCTTGCCCCGCCGTCAAAATGTCCCGGCCGATGTTCATCAGAAACTCCTTGCTGGCATAGTTACTCCCGCCGTTTACCCGCGCCGCACTGAATTTCGTCAAGTTGGGTCTGGCAAGCCGCTAACCCGGCCGGCCGGGCCTGACAACGCTCTAGAAACCCGGAACAGGCAGTTTCGTGAACCAACCGCGCACGCTCCTGACAATGCGTTAGCCAACCCTGCTCGGGCAAATCGTTAATCAAGCCCAACCCTGAAACTGCGTTAACCAACCCGGCCATGGCAATTCATTAACCAACCCGGCTCGGACAAATGGTTAACCAAGCCCAACCCTGACAATTCGGTAACCAACCCGGCTCGGGCAAATGATTAACCAAGCCGGCCGGGCAAATCGGTAACCGGCCCGGCAGCCCCGACTATTCGACAATCAACCCGCTGAGGACAAACCCTTCGCCCTCAATAACAACTAGTTCTTGCCCCGCCGTCAAAATGTCCCGGCCGATGTTCATCAGAAACTCCTTGCTGGCCCATGGGCCCCCCCTCCTTACCTTAAGAGAGTCATAGTTACTGCCGCCGTTTACCCGCGCCGCACTGAATTTCGTCAAGTTGGGTCTGGCAACCCGCTAACCCGGCCGGCCGGGCCTGACAACGCTCTAGAAACCCGGAACAGGCAGTTTCGTGAACCAACCGCGCACGCTCCTGACAAGGCGTTAACCAACCCTGCACGGTCAAGTCGTTAACCAAGCCCAAACCCGACAATTCGTTAACCAACCCAACCATGGCAATTCGCTAACCAACCCGGCCCGGGCAAATGGTTAACCAAGCCCAACCCTGACAATTCGGTAACCAACCCGGCCCGGGCAAATGGTTAACCAAGCCGGCCGGGCAAATCGGTAACCGGCCCGGCAGCCCCGACTATTCGACAATCAACCAGCTGAGGACAAACCCTTCGCCCTCAATAACAACTAGTTCTTGCCCCGCCGTCAAAATGTCCCGGCCGATGTTCATCAGAAACTCCTTGCTGGCCCATGGGCCCCCCTCCTTAAGAGAGTCATAGTTACTCCCGCCGTTTACCCGCGCCGCACTGAATTACGTCAAGTTGGGTCTGGCAACCCGCTAACCCGGCCGGCCGGGCCTGACAACGCTCTAGAAACCCGGAACAGGCAGTTTCGTGAACCAACTGCGCACGCTCCTGACAATGTGTTCACCCACCCTGCTCGGGCAAATCGTTAATCAAGCCCAACCCTGAAACTGCGTTAACCAAGCCCAACCCTGACAATTCGGTAACCAACCCGGCTCGGGCAAATGGTTAACCAAGCCGGCCGGGCAAATCGTTAACCGGCCCGGCAGTCCCGACAATTCGACAATCAACCAGCTGAGGACAAACCCTTCGCCCTCAATAACAACTAGTTCTTGCCCCGCCGTCAAAATGTCCCGGCCGATGTTCATCAGAAACTCCTTGCTGGCCCATGGGCCCAGTTACTCGCGCCGTTTACCCGCGCTGCACTGAATTTCGTCAAGTTGGGTCTGGCAACCCGCTAACCCGGCCGGCCGGGCCTGACAACGCTCTAGAAACCCGGAACAGGCAGTTTCGTGAACCAACCGCGCACGCTCCTGACAGTGCGTTAGCCAACCCTGCTCGGGCAAATCGTTAATCAAGCCCAACCCTGAAACTGCGTTAACCAACCCGGCCATGGCAATTCATTAACCAACCCGGCTCGGGCCAATGGTTAACCAAACCCAACCCTGACAATTCGGTAACCAACCCGGCTCGGGCAAATGGTAAAGCAAGCCGGCCGGGCAAATCGTTAACCGGCCCGGCAGTCCCGACAATTCGACAATCAACCAGCTGAGGACAAACCCTTCGCCCTCAATAACAACTAGTTCTTGCCCCGCCGTCAAAATGTCCCGGCCGATGTTCATCAGAAACTCCTTGCTGGCCCATGGGCCCCCCTCCTTATATACCTTAAGAGAGTCATAGTTACTCCCGCCGTTTACCCGCGCCGCACTGAATTTCGTCAAGTTGGGTCTGGCAAGCCGCTAACCCGGCCGGCCGGGCCTGACAACGCTCTAGAAACCCGGAACAGGCAGTTTCGTGAACCAACTGCGCACGCTCCTGACAATGTGTTCACCCACCCTGCTCGGGCAAATCGTTAATCAAGCCCAACCCTGAAACTGCGTTAACCAACCCGGCCATGGCAATTCATTAACCAACCCGGCTCGGACAAATGGTTAACCAAGCCCAACCCTGACAATTCGGTAACCAACCCGGCTCGGGCAAATGGTTAACCAAGCCGGCCGGGCAAATCGTTAACCGGCCCGGCAGTCCCGACAATTCGACAATCAACCAGCTGAGGACAAACCCTTCGCCCTCAATAACAACTAGTTCTTGCCCCGCCGTCAAAATGTCCCGGCCGATGTTCATCAGAAACTCCTTGCTGGCCCATGGGCCCCCCTCCTTATTAAGAGAGTCATAGTTACTCCCGCCGTTTACCCGCGCCGCCCTGAATTTCGTCAAGTTGGGTCTGGCAAGCCGCTAACCCGGCCGGCCGGGCCTGACAACGCTCTAGAAACCCGGAACAGGCAGTTTCGTGAACCAACCGCGCACGCTCCTGACAATGCGTTAGCCAACCCTGCTCGGGCAAATCGTTAACCAAGCCCAAACCCGACAATTCGTTAACCAACCCGGCCATGGCAATTCGCTAACCAACCCGGCCCGGGCAAATGGTTAACCAAGCCGGCCGGGCAAATCGGTAACCGGCCCGGCAGCCCCGACTATTCGACAATCAACCAGCTGAGGACAAACCCTTCGCCCTCAATAACAACTAGTTCTTGCCCCGCCGTCAAAATGTCCCGGCCGATGTTCATCAGAAACTCCTTGCTGGCATAGTTACTGCCGCCGTTTACCCGCGCCGCACTGAATTTCGTCAAGTTGGGTCTGGCAACCCGCTAACCCGGCCGGCCGGGCCTGACAACGCTCTAGAAACCCGGAACAGGCAGTTTCGTGAACCAACCGCGCACGCTCCTGACAAGGCGTTAACCAACCCTGCACGGTCAAGTCGTTAACCAAGCCCAAACCCGACAATTCGTTAACCAACCCAACCATGGCAATTCGCTAACCAACCCGGCCCGGGCAAATGGTTAACCAAGCCCAACCCTGACAATTCGTTAACCAACCCGGCCCGGGCAAATGGTTAACCAAGCCGGCCGGGCAAATCGGTAACCGGCCCGGCAGCCCCGACTATTCGACAATCAACCAGCTGAGGACAAACCCTTCGCCCTCAATAACAACTAGTTCTTGCCCCGCCGTCAAAATGTCCCGGCCGATGTTCATCAGAAACTCCTTGCTGGCCCATGGGCCCCCCTCCTTAAGAGAGTCATAGTTACTCCCGCCGTTTACCCGCGCCGCACTGAATTACGTCAAGTTGGGTCTGGCAACCCGCTAACCCGGCCGGCCGGGCCTGACAACGCTCTAGAAACCCGGAACAGGCAGTTTCGTGAACCAACTGCGCACGCTCCTGACAATGTGTTCACCCACCCTGCTCGGGCAAATCGTTAATCAAGCCCAACCCTGAAACTGCGTTAACCAAGCCCAACCCTGACAATTCGGTAACCAACCCGGCTCGGGCAAATGGTTAACCAAGCCGGCCGGGCAAATCGGTAACCGGCCCGGCAGCCCCGACTATTCGACAATCAACCCGCTGAGGACAAACCCTTCGCCCTCAATAACAACTAGTTCTTGCCCCGCCGTCAAAATGTCCCGGCCGATGTTCATCAGAAACTCCTTGCTGGCCCATGGGCCCCCCTCCTTACCTTAAGAGAGTCATAGTTACTCCCGCCGTTTACCCGCGCCGCACTGAATTTCGTCAAGTTGGGTCTGGCAAGCCGCTAACCCGGCCGGCCGGGCCTGACAATGCTCTAGAAACCCGGAACAGGCAGTTTCGTGAACCAACTGCGCACGCTCCTGACAATGTGTTCACCCACCCTGCTCGGGCAAATCGTTAACCAAGCCCAA
>NW_027274344.1:0-7500 GCF_030028105.1 Mobula birostris | reverse complement strand
GCCCGACCTTCTGGAAATCGCACATCGGCCGGCCGTCAGTCGGTAGCACCGCGCGCGCAGAGCCTCTCCTTTCTCTCGTTGGTGACCGAGGATCAACGCTTCGGTTGAGTCAGGCTGAACCGGGCATCTCCCTGCCACTCTGGCCTATGGAACTCTCCCGACTCTTTCGCCTTGCCCCTACGGCGCGAAAGAGTGCTGCTGCGGCCGGCGCGCCCGTCCCTTGCTCTCTCGGGCCATGTCTGTCGTCGCAGTGCCGCGCCATCCCCTATCGAGCCGCGTCGCTGGGTGAGGTCCGCACCCGCACCCTTCCGCCGAGCTGGCTCTCAGGACGGTCGACGGTCGCCGCTCGCCTCCGTCGGCCCAGGGCCTAACGCCGCGCCGGTGAACGCCTCGCCATCCCACCCCGTCGATCGCGCCGGTGAGGTCCGCACCTTCACCGCCTAGGTATATGCGCGTGGGTGTAGCTGCCTTCTCGGGATGGTCGACGGTCGTTCGACCGGCCCCCGTCGTCTATGCGCACAGCAGTCCCGTCCGCCGGCGGGAGACTCCGTCAATCGATCGTGGTGCAAACGTGCGAATGCCCAACGTCAATTCCGCCCAAAGCATGAAGCCCTCGGTCGGCAATCGGGCCGCCCCGCGGCAGACCCACCTGCCCACCTCCGGAGATGGTAACGAGCCGAGCACGGAAGTTCGGCGCACGTGTCGAGACCGTCGCTTCCACTCGGCCTCTCCCAAAGGTAGGACCGACCAAGCCGGATCGATCGGGGAACAGAGGTCTAACGCAGACGACACTCGCGAGGGCACCAGCGGCAGGCTTGTCCCTTCTCCGTCTTGGTACACACAATGCCTCTTTGCTTTTCGGATCGATATAAAGCTTTTGCCACCGTCGGTCTGCCGGCCGCCGCCCGCGGTCCGCGCTCAGACTCTGTCTGTCCGCAGCCCCCGCTGCGTTCTTGGACTTTGTCATTTTTTTCGGAAATAGCGAAAAAAAGGCTTTTATCATTGTTAAGTCGGAGCTCGCCCGGCCTCCCGCTTACTGAGTCACAATTGAGTAAGGCTCACTTAGAACTCTGCACTGTGTCAACCGTACCACTAGTCACCCTGCTAAGTGTGTCTGGAAAACGTGTTCCCGTAAATCTCCGGGAACCCCGCCAATCCCCCCGTACAGAAATTGCATGTGTCAAGTCGGCGGGATGCCTCCCGGAAGTCCTGCCGGGAAGGTCGCACTCTGGCCCCGCCAGGCGGGGCAAATCCGACCCCCATAGTGACTTCCGGGCCTAACTCGTTAACCAGAGCCGCGACAGACCGTGCAACAATGACATGTGTCAAACCGGCGGCACGACGCCCGGAGCTCATGCCGGTCGCGGGGGACCTCGGGCCCGCCCGACGGGGCAGATCCGACCTTCACAGGCTTCCGACGGCAATTGGTTAACCGGCGTGGCGCCGAGGGCACGCGGCTGGCTCGGCGGGCGGCCCTCCGGTAGTGCCGCCGTCGATCGGCCGCCTCGGTCGGCAGGAGGGCCCCGAAGTCGCCTTCATTCTGACTTCCGAGTCGGGACTTAGATTACTTTCGACTCTTCAGCCAAGGTCTCGGATCGACGGCGGGACCTGCGGTTGTCCCTCCGAAAATGCCGCCGCTCGGCCGGCACGGCCCGCCGAATACGTCCCCTTACTGGCTCCCGCCTCGGGACTTTGTCAGAAATTCATTCGGGCAAGGTTTCCATTCGGCGGCCGGAGCACCGGTAGTCATACGGAAAATGCCGCCCCTCGGCCGGCATGGGCCTGCGAATAGGTCCCGCTGACAGACTTCCGCAATTGGGTATTTGTCCGAAAATCCATACCGGCAATCTTCGGAATCGTGCGGAAAAGCTGCCGCGTGGCCCGGGTTAACCAATTGGGGAGGCCGGTGCCATCTACCGAATACTTCAACAACTCGTGAAAACGGCCTCCCTATATATCTGCAGGAACCCCGCCAATGCCCCCGTACAGAAATTGCATGTGTCAAAGGGGCGGCCGAATCTGACCCCGGCGGCCGAGCCTCTGGAACTCCGGGTCGGCCTCGGCCGGCAAATCCGACCCCCATCCAGACTTCCGGAGCGGACTTGGTTAACGAATTGCCACCGGGCAAATGGTTAACCGACAGATCTTGGAGGCTCGTTACCCAAGCCATCCCCCGCCGGTGCGAAAAGTTAACAATCAGCGGGCGGGCAATTCGTGAACCGACCGGGACCGGGCAATTCGTTAACCATTCGGAACCGGGCAATTCGTTAACCAACCTTGTCCTGGCAATGAGTGCACCAACCCGGCCGGACAATTCGTTAACCAAGCTGGCTCTGGCAATTCGTTAACCAACCTGGCCGGGACAATTCGTTAACCAACCCGGCCGGACAATTCGTTAACCAAGCTGGCTCTGGCAATTCGTTAACCTACCCGGCCATGGCAATTCGTTAACCAACCTGACCCTGACAATTCGTTAACCAACCCTGTCCTGGCAATGAGTGCACCAACCCGGCCGGACAATTCGGTAACCAACCAGACCCTGGCAATTCGTTAACCAACCAGGACGGGCAATTCGTCAACCAACCCTGTCCTGGCAATGAGTGCACCAACCCGGCCGGACAATTCGGTAACCAACCAGACCCTGGCAATTCGTTAACCAACCAGGACGGGCAATTCGTCAACCAACCCTGTCCTGGCAATGAGTGCACCAACCCGGCCGGACAATTCGGCAACCAACCAGACCCTGGCAATTCGTTAACCAACCTGACCCGGACAATTCGTTAAGCAACCAGGACGGGCAATTCGTTAACCAACCAGGCCCGGACAATACTTTAACCACCCTGGTTTTCCAATTCGTGAACCAACTGGGAACGGACAATTCGGTAACCAACCCTGTCCTGGCAATGAGTGCACCAACCCGGCCGGACAATTCGTTAACCACCCTGTCCTTGCCAATTCGTGAACCAACTGGGAACGGACAATTCGTTAACCAACCCGGCCGGACAATTCGTTAACCAAGCTGGCTCTGGCAATTCGTTAACCTACACGGCCATGGCAATTCGTTAACCAACCTGACCCTGACAATTCGTTAACCAGCCAGGACGGGCAATTCGTTAACCAACCTGGCCCGGACAATTCCTTAACCACCCTGGCCTTGCCAATTCGTGAACCAACTGGGAACGGACAATTCGTTAACCAACCCGGCCGGACAATTCGTTAACCAAGCTGGCTCTGGCAATTCGTTAACCTACACGGCCATGGCAATTCGTTAACCAACCTGACCCTGACAATTCGTTAACCAGCCAGGACGGGCAATTCGTTAACCAACCTGGCCCGGACAATTCCTTAACCACCCTGGCCTTGCCAATTCGTGAACCAACTGGGAACGGACAATTCATTAAACAACCCTGTCCTGGCAATGAGTGCACCAACCCAGCCGGACAATTCGTTAACCAAGCTGGCTCTGGCAATTCGTTAACCTACTCGGACATGCCAATTCGTTAACCAGTCTGACCCGGACAATTCGTTAACCAACCCGGCCCGGCCCGGGCAATTGGTTAACCAACCGAGACTGGCCAATTCGTTATCCACCCCGGCCTGGCCAATTGGGTAACCAACCGGGCCTGGACAATTGATTAACCAGCCTGGCCCGGCCATAACGTTAACCAAGCGACTCCCGCCGATTACCCGCGCTGCAATGAATTTCGTTAAGTTGGGTCTGGCAAGCCGCTAACCCGGCCGGCCGGGCCTGACAACGCTCTCGAAACCCGGAACAGGCAGTTTCGTGAATCAACCGCGCACGCTCCTGACAATGGGCTAACCAACCCTGCACGGTCAAGTCGTTAACCAAGCCGAACCATTGACAATTCGCTAACCAACCCTGCTCGGGCAAATCGTTAACCAAACCCAACCCCGACAATTCGTTAACCAACCCTGCACGGTCAAGTCGTTAACCAAGCCCAAACCCGACAATTCGTTAACCAACCCATACATGGCAATTCGCTAAACAACCCGGCTCGGGCAAATGGTTAACCAAGCCGGCCGGGCAAATCGTTAACCGGCCCGGCAGTCCCGACAATTCGACAATCAACCAGCTGAGGACAAACCCTTCGCCCTCAATAACAACTAGTTCTTGCCCCGCCGTCAAAATGTCCCGGCCGATGTTCATCAGAAACTCCTTGCTGGCCCATGGGCCCAGTTACTCGCGCCGTTTACCCGCGCTGCACTGAATTTCGTCAAGTTGGGTCTGGCAACCCGCTAACCCGGCCGGCCGGGCCTGACAACGCTCTAGAAACCCGGAACAGGCAGTTTCGTGAACCAACCGCGCACGCTCCTGACAGTGCGTTAGCCAACCCTGCTCGGGCAAATCGTTAATCAAGCCCAACCCTGAAACTGCGTTAACCAACCCGGCCATGGCAATTCATTAACCAACCCGGCTCGGGCCAATGGTTAACCAAACCCAACCCTGACAATTCGGTAACCAACCCGGCTCGGGCAAATGGTAAAGCAAGCCGGCCGGGCAAATCGTTAACCGGCCCGGCAGTCCCGACAATTCGACAATCAACCAGCTGAGGACAAACCCTTCGCCCTCAATAACAACTAGTTCTTGCCCCGCCGTCAAAATGTCCCGGCCGATGTTCATCAGAAACTCCTTGCTGGCCCATGGGCCCCCCTCCTTATATACCTTAAGAGAGTCATAGTTACTCCCGCCGTTTACCCGCGCCGCACTGAATTTCGTCAAGTTGGGTCTGGCAAGCCGCTAACCCGGCCGGCCGGGCCTGACAACGCTCTAGAAACCCGGAACAGGCAGTTTCGTGAACCAACTGCGCACGCTCCTGACAATGTGTTCACCCACCCTGCTCGGGCAAATCGTTAATCAAGCCCAACCCTGAAACTGCGTTAACCAACCCGGCCATGGCAATTCATTAACCAACCCGGCTCGGACAAATGGTTAACCAAGCCCAACCCTGACAA
This sequence comes from Mobula birostris, assembly GCF_030028105.1. Lineage (NCBI taxonomy): Eukaryota > Metazoa > Chordata > Chondrichthyes > Myliobatiformes > Myliobatidae > Mobula > Mobula birostris. Next base: position 2,526 of record NW_027274344.1, on the reverse strand, counting down.
TTCGGTAACCAACCCGGCTCGGGCAAATGGTTAACCAAGCCGGCCGGGCAAATCGTTAACCGGCCCGGCAGTCCCGACAATTCGACAATCAACCAGCTGAGGACAAACCCTTCGCCCTCAATAACAACTAGTTCTTGCCCCGCCGTCAAAATGTCCCGGCCGATGTTCATCAGAAACTCCTTGCTGGCCCATGGGCCCCCCTCCTTATTAAGAGAGTCATAGTTACTCCCGCCGTTTACCCGCGCCGCCCTGAATTTCGTCAAGTTGGGTCTGGCAAGCCGCTAACCCGGCCGGCCGGGCCTGACAACGCTCTAGAAACCCGGAACAGGCAGTTTCGTGAACCAACCGCGCACGCTCCTGACAATGCGTTAGCCAACCCTGCTCGGGCAAATCGTTAACCAAGCCCAAACCCGACAATTCGTTAACCAACCCGGCCATGGCAATTCGCTAACCAACCCGGCCCGGGCAAATGGTTAACCAAGCCGGCCGGGCAAATCGGTAACCGGCCCGGCAGCCCCGACTATTCGACAATCAACCAGCTGAGGACAAACCCTTCGCCCTCAATAACAACTAGTTCTTGCCCCGCCGTCAAAATGTCCCGGCCGATGTTCATCAGAAACTCCTTGCTGGCATAGTTACTCCCGCCGTTTACCCGCGCCGCACTGAATTTCGTCAAGTTGGGTCTGGCAAGCCGCTAACCCGGCCGGCCGGGCCTGACAACGCTCTAGAAACCCGGAACAGGCAGTTTCGTGAACCAACCGCGCACGCTCCTGACAATGCGTTAGCCAACCCTGCTCGGGCAAATCGTTAATCAAGCCCAACCCTGAAACTGCGTTAACCAACCCGGCCATGGCAATTCATTAACCAACCCGGCTCGGACAAATGGTTAACCAAGCCCAACCCTGACAATTCGGTAACCAACCCGGCTCGGGCAAATGATTAACCAAGCCGGCCGGGCAAATCGGTAACCGGCCCGGCAGCCCCGACTATTCGACAATCAACCCGCTGAGGACAAACCCTTCGCCCTCAATAACAACTAGTTCTTGCCCCGCCGTCAAAATGTCCCGGCCGATGTTCATCAGAAACTCCTTGCTGGCCCATGGGCCCCCCCTCCTTACCTTAAGAGAGTCATAGTTACTGCCGCCGTTTACCCGCGCCGCACTGAATTTCGTCAAGTTGGGTCTGGCAACCCGCTAACCCGGCCGGCCGGGCCTGACAACGCTCTAGAAACCCGGAACAGGCAGTTTCGTGAACCAACCGCGCACGCTCCTGACAAGGCGTTAACCAACCCTGCACGGTCAAGTCGTTAACCAAGCCCAAACCCGACAATTCGTTAACCAACCCAACCATGGCAATTCGCTAACCAACCCGGCCCGGGCAAATGGTTAACCAAGCCCAACCCTGACAATTCGTTAACCAACCCGGCCCGGGCAAATGGTTAACCAAGCCGGCCGGGCAAATCGGTAACCGGCCCGGCAGCCCCGACTATTCGACAATCAACCAGCTGAGGACAAACCCTTCGCCCTCAATAACAACTAGTTCTTGCCCCGCCGTCAAAATGTCCCGGCCGATGTTCATCAGAAACTCCTTGCTGGCCCATGGGCCCCCCTCCTTAAGAGAGTCATAGTTACTCCCGCCGTTTACCCGCGCCGCACTGAATTACGTCAAGTTGGGTCTGGCAACCCGCTAACCCGGCCGGCCGGGCCTGACAACGCTCTAGAAACCCGGAACAGGCAGTTTCGTGAACCAACTGCGCACGCTCCTGACAATGTGTTCACCCACCCTGCTCGGGCAAATCGTTAATCAAGCCCAACCCTGAAACTGCGTTAACCAAGCCCAACCCTGACAATTCGGTAACCAACCCGGCTCGGGCAAATGGTTAACCAAGCCGGCCGGGCAAATCGGTAACCGGCCCGGCAGCCCCGACTATTCGACAATCAACCAGCTGAGGACAAACCCTTCACCCTCAATAACAGCTACGTCTTGCCCCGCCGTCAAAATGTCCCGGCCGATGTTCATCAGAAACTCCTTGCTGGCCCATGGGCCCCCCTCCTTAACCTTAAGAGAGTCATAGTTACTCCCGCCGATGACCCGCGCTGCACTGAATTTCGTCAAGTTGGGTCTGGCAAGCCGCTAACCCGGCCGGCCGGGCCTGACAATGCTCTAGAAACCCGGAACAGGCAGTTTCGTGAACCAACCGCGCACGCTCCTGACAAGGCGTTAACCAACCCTGCACGGTCAAGTCGTTAACCAAGCCCAAACCCGACAATTCGTTAACCAACCCAACCATGGCAATTCGCTAACCAACCCGGCCCGGGCAAATGGTTAACCAAGCCCAACCCTGACAATTCGTTAACCAACCCGGCCCGGGCAAATGGTTAACCAAGCCGGCCGGGCAAATCGGTAACCGGCCCGGCAGCCCCGACTATTCGACAATCAACCCGCTGAGGACAAACCCTTCGCCCTCAATAACAACTAGTTCTTGCCCCGCCGTCAAAATGTCCCGGCCGATGTTCATCAGAAACT